>NC_079899.1:18554025-18661782 GCF_024868665.1 Triplophysa rosa | reverse complement strand
AAGTGCCCCCTCGAGACAGTTTATGTGCGACAACAACAACATGTCAAAATACTTTCAGTAAAAAACACTCAATCATCTAATACTTTGATTTATGCAGCGTTGCTTCTTAATCCTATGGTTCAATAAAACACATCAAAACTCATGATTATACTTAAAACATATGCATATGGATTAATTCATAACTCTGTGTGTGTGTTAGTTGGTTAGACTCGTCAAACAGCTGTGATGATTCTGCACGTACCACAGCCTTAGTTCCTTTTGCGGTTACATCGCACTAGTTTTCCTGTTTTTCTGTTACAAACAGTCTATATTCACAGAATTTTCACTGAGCACACAGCAAACACATTTAAACAAACACAATCAATGATTATTAATGAAATTCACTTATTGATTATATAGTAAATTACTTCATACTCATATTCTGAATAATATTTCCCAACAACCTTGCAAACTTTAGAAGGCTGCACTGTTACTCCAACAAATACAGTTAAAGACCTTGGCGTTATATTAGACAGCAACCTGTCATTTAAAAATCACATCTCAAATGTCACAAAAACAGCCTTCTTCCACCTTAGAAATGTTGCCAAATTGCGAAATATTTTATGTGTGGCTGACGCAGAGAAGCTTATTCATGCATTTGTGACCTCAAGACTTGACTACTGTAATGCACTGCTTAGTGGTTGTCCTGCATCATCAATAAACAAACTACAGTTAGTTCAGAATGCAGCTGCCAGAGTTCTAACCAGGTCCAGAAAATACGATCACATAACCCCAATGTTATCAACCCTTCACTGGTTACCCATTAAGTATCGTATTGACTTTAAAGTTCTTTTAATTACTTATAAAGCTTAAACGGTTTAGCCCCTACCTACATAACAGAGCTTCTACCACACTACAACCCATCACGCTCTCTAAAATCTCAAAACTCCAGACTTTTGATAACACCTAGAATAACTAAATCCACCAAAGGGGTAGAGCTTTCTCATACGTAGCACCTAAACTCTGGAATAGCCTCCCCGATACTATTCGAGGGTCAGACACACTCTCCCAATTTAAATCTAGATTAAAGACACATCTTTTCAGCCAAGCATTCACTAATACATAGCTAATGAACAGCAGCTACGCTAATTATTCTCTTTCTGCCCTCGCCTCGGGATGCCCATCCGAGGTAGGGAGAGATTCCGCCAGGCCCAGATGAACGTCATATGCCCATCCCAACTAGAGATTACGCCAGCTACATCTGAAAATCCCGTGCCATCCTCCTGCGAGAGCCTGCGGACTGACTGACCATCCAGCTCCATCCAAGGCAATTCCATCACCACCCAAGAAAAAGGCGACCATCTGGCCGGCCCAGCTCAGACAATTCCATCCCCAACCGAGAGCAAAGACGGACTACTGTCACATAATGCTAAATTTACAATACTTGGTATTTAATGCTAAACTTACATCACAGACAGCAGTTTGAAGTTATGGCTGCACTCAGTGACTTTGATTGGAGGTGCTGGGTGGGTGTTGTAGGGAGTGGGGGGGCTTGTTGGTTGTGGTTCGGGGCGTTTCATTTGTTGGGACTGTGTGGGTCTGGTCTGGTTGGTCTTGTTTTGTGGTCGATGTCGGACAACAGAGGAATAAAGTTAATTATGCCATTACTACTTTTCCCTGGTTGTTCCTCTGTTGTCTGTTGTTGATCGCGGAATGGGACCGGGTTGGACCTGCACGGTTTCGGCGGGTGGGGCTTCCTGGGTCGCGGCTCGTGGGCTCTCCCTGTTCTTCGTGGACGTTGCTCGGTGGCTTTGGTCGGGGTCACTGAGTGCAGCCATGACACGTCAGAGGAGATCTGGCCCTCCCGGCTGAGCCTGGTTTCTCCCGAGGTTTTTTTTTTCTCCATTTATTCATCATTGGAGTTTGGGTTCCTCGCCACAGCAGTGCTGTGTTGGCTTGCTCACCGGGAGACTGCATTTATTTATTTATTCATTTATTTATTAGATATGATTTATTATAATAATCTTGCTTGGTCTATAAACACCATGCACTGTGCTGTTTTACCTTTCTGTGTTTTTCTTATTTGCTCCTGTAATGCTGCTTTGGAACAATGCACATTGTGAAAAGCGCTATATAAATAAAATTGAATTTAATTGAATAGTGAACAACTGCGACAGGCGTGGGAGCCGATTGGACTGCCTGATCCTGGCGCAGTCCCGGTTAATGCGTCATCAATGGGTTTACCGCACTCAACTAACGTGGGAGCTGGGGTAACAGAGCGATTTGTTTTTATACCATTTTATTATTTTATTGTCAAAAATGTAATAGTAGAATCGGTATCAACATTAATGAATGGGTTGAACAAGCCCAGGCATGTATGCATGCGCGCCATATGTCTTGTGAAGATCAGGCTTTCTTCTTATTCTATCATCTAAAGGGAGAGGCTCGTGAGGAAAAAATATAGACCAGAGGGGGAGAGGAGTAATCCAGATAAATTGAGGGAGGCTTATCTTTTAAACCTACCTGAGGGGGTCACTGAAGTTCCAACAGTGTTTGCCCAAGTAGCCTCTTGTGAGATTTCTGGGATGTCAGTGCCCGCTCAAGTTGAGTCAATTGATTTGGCGGGGTTATTGACTGAAGAACAAGGACAGGTCAGGGAGCTTTTACGTAAATTTCAATGCGTGTTTTCGTCTCATGAGGGAGATGTGGGTTGCACTAACCTGCTCACTCATGATATTCCTTTGTTCGACGATGTGCCGGATTCGACAGCGTTATAGGCGAATTCCACTTTCTGATTACGAGTTGGTTAAAACTCATATTAATCCGCTCCTTGACGCTAAAATCATTCGAGAGAGTTGTAGTCCCTACGCATCACCGATCATTTTGGTTAGAAAGAAGGACGGCAGTCTGCGTATGTGTGTAGACTACCATCAACTTAACTCAAAGACTCGTAAGGACGCCTTCCCCGTTGCCTCGTATTGAGGAAACTTTGGATTCATTGACAGGGGCTTGCTGGTTTTCTACTTTAGATCTTGCCAGCGGGTATAACCAAGTCCCTGTCTCTGAATCTGATCGGCCAAAGACTGCGTTTTGTACGCCATTCGGACTTTTCGAGTGGAATAGGATGCCATTTGGGCTATGTAATGCCCCAAGTACATTCCAACGCTTGATGGAGAGACTTTTTGGGGACCAGAGACATCATTCAGTTTTGTTGTATCTTGACGACATAATCGTGTTCTCTTCCTCCATGCAGCAGCATCTCCAGATTTAATTTACCCCGTATCGCCACATAAGGATAAATGTTAATTGAGTTTCTTAATGTGTATGTATACTAAGAATGAATACCTGGCAACTCAAGGACCGGACCTGTTCTCAAAAGTGTGGGGAACGAGCGTCTGACAGGTAGGCTACAGTACAGGGAGGGGCGCAGGAGCTCAGCTCAACCAAAGAGGAAAATATAACAGTGGTATTAGACAATGCATCCAAATTATTTTTTTACCAATGTTTCGTACTAAGGTGCATGTCACGTTGCACAATGAAAGAAATCACGCGTGACTGTACAACAGTTGATTCTTCCGGCTGCCAAATATCACGTTTGAGTAGCGCTATACGCAGTCTAGAACAACTAAAACATTGACGTGCTTGTACACATTATACATTATGCAATAAATTTAACTATGCTTATTTCTTAAGCAAGTTTTTGCATGTCTTACGAAGAGAAAACACGTTTCTAGTACATTTCTGTGAGTGGCCTCGAGCACACATGGGATCTTTGTTAAAGGGACACTCCACCCAAAAATGAAAATTCTGTTATGAATTACTCACCCTATAGTTGTTCCAAACCTGTATAAATGTCTTTGTTCGGTTTAACACAAAGATATTTGGTAGAATGTTAGCTACTGAAAATTCTTTGGCATCACTGACTACCATAGCAGAAAAAAATAAAATGGTAGTCAAAGGTGACCCAGAATTGCTTTCCCAAATTCCCCAAAACATCTTTTGTGTTCAACAGAACAAAAAATATATACAATACCTAGGAAACCATTCAGATAAGTAAATATAGCAATAGATACGTCTTTTGGCAGTTAATTATAAAACGGCCAGTTCTGGTCCTTGATTCTGATTGGCTGAGCCAAGTTCTAAGCCGTCATAAAATACCCCGATTTATAACGGCTGACCGCATTACATAGCCTGAATATAATTTTATTTACTTTATTTTATGAAACCTTGCTACGCTTATGGATTAACTGTTTTATAAAAGCAATAAGCCCCGCGAAGCAGTGGGTTACAGTGCATTTTATAACAGCTAAGGGGTTTTAGGCCACAACGCCCTTAGCTGTTATAAAATGCAATGTAACCCACTGCTTCACGGGGCTTATTGCTTTATTTGACACCTAGTGTTCATTCCTTTTGGGCGGGTTTTGAGGGGTCATTGGGCTGGAAATATTTCTTAGACAATAAATTTAAATTTAAATACAAATATGTCTTTTAATAAGATATCACATTATATTTACAAATGACTAAACCAAATTGCCTCTTTGCTTTGAGTCGGGTCCTGATCACACTGTCGTTGCTTAATTCTGCGATAACAACCGGCTGCCTGTACATTATCCCTAACATATTGTATAGTATAAAGGTTGACCACTTTATTAGGTACACCAGTTTAACTTCTCAGCCACATTGCACCAACGGCACAGTAACATTTAGACATGGTCAATAGGATTGCTTCAAACCGAGCATCAGAACAAGAAGAAAGGTGATTTACACCTTTCTGCCGGGATTTTCTTGCCATTTTTAGGATTTAGAGAGAGAGATCCAAAAAAAGTTGAATAGAAAGGCAATTGTGACTGAAATAGGTAAAAGGTATACAAAAGAGTAGAAGATGGGCATACACTGGAAACACTGGGTGCCACTTTTATCAGCTTAGAACAGGAAAGTAGAACAGACTAAACAAATGTAGATGATAGACGTGTTGAAACCGGTTTAAATACCAACTTTTGTCTCACAGCATCACAGCACACAAGACATTAACCAAATCAGTCATGAAACTTCTGTTTATTCGTTGGCATCATTTATAATTTGTAGTAACTTTTAATTGTATATCTCAGAAAGGATGCTCTTTAGTACAAGTTAGTCAATCATGATTCATTAAACTCACATTCATGCAAGTTCTCTGTCTTTATGGGCACATAAAGTGTCCATTACCTCTTTCCTTATTCCTAGTTGGTATTAAAAGCAGAGAGTCTTCTGGGTTCATCACAGATGGAACATTCTGGAACATATACTGCAGAACGTATTTTCCTGCTTTTTCATCCAAACAACAGCATGCAATGGTCCTGCAGAAAGAGTGGTCCGAAACTTTGTGCACACGTATGTGTAGAACTCACAGATAACTATGGCTAGTGTGCACACGTGACATTTTTAGCACACGTTTCTGCTTTGACAATCTTCAGGGATGTTCTATCCAAGCACAGGACGAGTAAAACACCAATGACTAGCGCAGGCTTATATAAACACTCACTCAAGGATAGCACCTTTTAGTAATACGGCCTACAACCAATACTTTAGACACTCGGGAGCAGCAGAGGAGTAAAAATCCGACCTTACATTTAAAAATTCCAGCCATGCTGCCGTAACACACAATATTGGTTCCCGACTATCACTGTAGCTCCTTGACGTGTCTCTCTAGCATTTTTTTCCAACCTTCTTCGAACTGTAAATGTTGCATACAGATCAACGGTGCATTTTCAGGCTATGACTGAAAAAATGTGATTAAAGTAGTCTATATTCATTTAATCTTTTTTTGTAACCTTTGTTGTTTTTTGGAACAAAAATATAAATTTATTTTCAAATATACTGCTTATATTATCTACAGTTTTGCAAAAGACGATAACGGAAAAATGAGCATAATCCAAGTGCATGCCATTAGAGCAGTGCTGGTCTGGGATTGGTTAACAGAGAAATTGGTTAACAGACAAGTGTGTCACAGATGGATTGACACTTATTCAGAGAGAATTGTAGACAATGGGAGGGGTCAAGTTGATTACATGATTGACATCAGATTGTAGCAGCAAATTTGGTGATAGTAGAGTCATGTGTAAAGATTAAATGTATTTATACCAGAAGTATGCCCCCATGACTGCACAGAACAATCAAGTTAATAAATACAAATTTCAGCACACTGAAATCAACTGCAGTTGATATTAAAGGCTGTCCAATACACTGACAATAGAACTCTTATATATTTAGTACATTTGGGGCTTTAAAACTGCAATATGCAACTTAAAAATAAACGAAATCAGTTATTGAGCAAGCACATAATAAAGTAAGTGTGGAAAACTGTCTCATCTTACTTTAATAATGATTTAGAATCCACTGTAGAGTAAGAATTTGCGGGAAATTTTTGCATCATCTGACTTCAACCACGTAAAAACAGCCAAGGAAAAAATTAAGAAACCATTTCAAAATTATTTGTAGTTTTTCAGAATTTACTATTTATAGGTATGTGCTTAGATAAAATGTTAATTTTTGTTTCATTCTCTGAACTACAATATTTCTTCCAAATTTCAAAGACAAAATATTTCTATTAACATTTATTTGCAGAAAATGAAAACTGGAGAAACAGGTCAAAATAACAGAAAAGATGCTCTGTATTTCTTCAGACCTCAAATATGGCAAAGAAAACAAGGTCATATTCAGTTTCAAGCAATATAACAGTAATATTTGTAATATATAAAAAATATTTTTTATGTGATAACAAGATTTTTATAACAGTTTTCATGTGTCTTGTCATGCTGTCAGTCTTTCACATCGCTGTTGGATGACTTTGTTACTCCTGTGGTTTGATTTTGTTAAAATTCAACAGACACTGAAGTAAAATGGCCACAATACATCTAGAAACGCTGATTAAATTAACATTTTGAATGGTCTCTTAATTTTTTCCACGGCTGTATAAGTATGAATGCAACATGCAATTTTTATTATCCCAAACAGAGACAGCAAAAAGAGAGGCAAAAGTTACGTATTGCAGCTTTACGTTTCAGTAAAGCTATCTTTGTTTTTTTTTACAGATTTTGCTATTGTGATGTTGGTTAAGGTTAAATAACTTTCAATTTAAAAAAACTCAATTGCATGTGTATTTACCTGTAGTAATGTAGCCAGAGGAAGCTGCAACTGAACCAGAATTCAAAAGCATATGATGTGATTGTATTACTAGACGTGACAATGGCGACAAGAGCCTGTGGAAGCCTTGAAGTGATGGCAGCAATTATTTCCTTTGTAGGTTTAAGGCATATGAGGCATGTTGATCTGTCCAACACACTTAAGTCATGATACTTTACCCACACACATGATTTACTACAGTCAATGTGCATGTGTGTAAATGTCAGAGGTTCTCCTCATGAGAGGTATTTAAGTAGCTGCTGCAGTCACTTGGCTGAATAGGGAACGTGCCCGAATAGGGAACGTGCCCATCCTTTTGGTTTAGTCTATTGTGGTTCACGAGAGGTTTTATCCAACACTGGTTACTTAAAGATTATTATGGCCTGGTACTGTAGGGCCTAAATGATGATGACAAGTAAACTAGAGAATCCAGATCAAAGTCCTCGTACTGTAATTATCTTGGTTTCGTCTTCGATTCCACTGGTTCTTTTCTCCCTTTTTGTGACAGTGTTGTTGGGTGGAGTTTGACTTTTTTGGAGGTGGACTCCTGAGTTTTGGATTTAGACTGGGTTTGGAGAGGTGGTCTGGGCTGCTGGGGCTGTCTTTGCATTTCATTGGCTGCAGGCTTTTGGCGGATGCGCTGGGGTGAGGGGCTGTCAGTGCGAGAGGTGGGGTAACTCCGAGGGGAGGTGCTAATGCTTCGGGGGGCATTGGCAGCTGAGGTACGAGAAATGGTACGTGTGGCGGTCCGACTTCCTTGCGAGTGGAACGGGCCTGAGAATGGAGGACGAGGTGGAAGCGTTTTAGAGGGGCGGAGCTGAGGTTTCGGCTGCTGATTGATATTTGTGTGCAGACTTGCAGACTTTTGTAGCCTGGGATTGACAGAACTGTTGGTTCTGTTGGAGAAAGGAAACAATTAGTTATTATTCAGAGGTTCTGTAGGCTCCAATGAAATCTTTTTGCATAATAAGGTGAATTTCACTTTTATAGCTTGTTGTCAAGGCACTAAGCAAATTCTGTTTTTAACATTTCAAAAGAAAATATTCCTAAACACTAAATTATAAAAGTAATTTACAAAACTTTGCAAAGTGTGCAAGCTTCCTTTTGTTTAAATAGCTGCTTCACTCACCTATATTGAATGAAAGACACAGATCTCTGGGTTTGTGGGAGTGTCACGCTCCCCATTTGTTCGGAAGACCCCTTTATGGGTGTGACTGGCCGAGGAATCCTGCTTCTATTTCGTTCTTCGGCTCCTGTTTCCCGTCTGCCGGAGTCATCTGATTGGTTCGTTTCATCCTCAGATGCAGTCGTAGATAGCGTTGGGGAGCGGGAGGAGGCTGACCGAGAACGAATCAGGTGTGTCTGTTTACGCTCCAGAACGAGACGGGCAAGGTGTTGTTGGTGGCTTTTGCGAATTCTTTGCAACTGTTCTTGACTTGTCTGAGACGACTTGTCCGAGCCGGTTTCGTCCTCCGACAAGAGCACAGGAATGCGGCTTCGCCTCTGTGTTGATTCTGGCTTTCTGTTGGATGAATCTGCCTCTTCTTCAACATCTGCATCTTTCTTTTGTTCAGGAGGAGGAGAGGGACACTCTTCTTGCTCCTGTTTCATTTGTTGCTCTTCTACAGGTGTGACACTTTCGGGTTTGACATTCAATTTGGTGTCCTCTGTGGTCTCTTGCTGGTCATGTGACCCAGCAATAAACAAAGTCTTTGCTTCTTCAGCACGATTGTTACATGCTATTTGCTTTTCTATTTCGTCAGCCTTGCTATCATTCTCCTCAGCTTGACTTTCTTCCGTTTTCTCCTCTTCACCTTCCTTTTCTTTCTCCCGGTTTTCGTCATCCCCTTCCGCTGCAGTCAAATCACTATCCCTCTCTTTTTCCCTTCCTTTTTCAACTTCTTTCTTCTGCTCTTTTTCACCACCTGACTCGTCACGCTCAGCAAACATCACTTCATCCAATCCAGGTGGACGGTGTTTGGCTGTCATGACATTGAGATGGGTCGTCTCAGCAATGTGGATGAATGTACGTTCCACCTTGGTGAACGGAGGTGAGGAAGATCTGCTGGTGATCACAGCAGCAGCCGTCATAACGATAGGCCTGGGCTCTGACCTTACGACCGAGGATAGAGTCCCGGGTTCAGATTCATCCGGCACGGGTCGCTCTCCCTGTGGCGTCAATGCGGCCAGGGTACCCTGCCCGTCTCCAGGTGAAACCTGTCCATTACCAGCGGAGACCAGCACTAACGTGCGCGAGCCCTCTTCCTGATCGTGGTCTCGGTGGGCGGGGGCAAGCAGGGTGGAGGCGGCCCCCTCAGGGCTTCCTTCACTACTACGAGGGCTTCCTTCACTACTGCGAGGGCTTCCGTCACTACATGACCCACGGGTCTTCGCACCCTCCTCCCTCAGGTCGTCAAACATCAGCACGCCAGATACAAAGTCCACTCGCTTCAGACGTGCTTGAGAGGTGCTGGTTAAGCATTCGGCCACTGCGATCTCCTGCATCAATGTGAGAAAAGTATCAATGGATTAAGGATTAAAAAGTAGAAGTTAAAAACAGCAAGAAAATATTAATGAAATAGTTCAACCAAAAATAAAAGTTCTGTCATCATGTATTCACCCTAATGTCATTTAAGACCTGTATATGACTCTCACAAAAGAAGATATTTTGAGAAAGTGGATTTGTGTCAATGAGGACCAATGTTGTTTGATTATTGATATTCTTCACAATTTCTTCTTTTGTGTTCTGCAGAAGAAAGACAGTCATACAGATTTGGAATGTCATAAGCCTAAGTAATGATGGCAGAATTTTAATTTTTGGGTGAAAGTACTTATATATTTTTTTAATTAATAAAAAATATAACTGAATTAGCCATACTAAAATATCACATTTGTTCCTGTAACAGGGCGGATTAAACAAAAACAACAATATCTTTGTAGGAAGAGGTTTTGTCTTACTCAGGTCCTCGATTCATTCAAGAAATGCTAACATTGCTTCTAACAAATGTAAACAAATTAAAACTATTTCCCATCATGCACAGCACACTGTAAGAGAAAAAACAACCCTTAATTTATTTTTCAGATTGTTTACTTGTGATTTGGTTGTATACAAGCTTTGCAGGATTGTCTTTTTAAAATGAAATACATGGTTAAAAAGGCACGAAAGTCCATTTTACAGTGTAATACTTTCTTTTTTTGTAACGATTTAGCCCATTTGTGATTTCAAGTGTAAAGTAAAAGACAGTACTCAGCCAACAGTATATACAGCACTATGGAAACACACAGAACGTATGAGAGGAATGTGTTAGTAAAGCAGCATGTTCGCATATTTTTCCAAAGAGTTACAATTTACAAAAGCCTAAAATACATGCTTGTCCAAATTACAAGTCTACTATACAAGTCTATGTCATGTTTATTGCACTATAAGCTATTCTGTGAAAGACTCTTGCCTTTCAAGGTTGACGCTTTTGTAAGCAGGTCTGGAGTCAGTTGGTGACCAATATTACAGCAATAAAAAGATACTTTAATAAAGATAATTTTTTGAGTCATACCTTTTTTTGTCTTTTTTTTAAACATTTTGTGTCTAATTATTTTTTCCTTATTTTTTCAACACAAATCGACTTTCTAAATAGTTGCTGTTCAACCCATCTGTTTTAGTGAGGATATCCAGTACATCCTTGTGCACAGCTCACGTCTTAAGGTTTGTCACTGGGGAGTTCTGACAAGCTGAAGTTTGACCCAGTTAAAAGAGAACGTGAGATGTCATGAATGTTGAATGATATGAAGCACTGCAACGAAAAGTCGAACTTAGCTAAACAGGGTACTGCACGAACAGCATAAAAAGATACATGTAATCACAATTATTTACAATTTCTCAATAATTAGAGAAGATGTAATAGAGAGTACAGGAATAAGACAATTCTTAAAATAACAGATCACCTCACTGCTCCACATTGCGAAAACACAAAGTTGAACGCACTTCAAATCTGTACCTGTGTATAAACATTCCATGTCCGGGCTAAAATTCTTTATAAGAATGATATATTCAAGTATTTTTTTACAGAATTACAATGTGATATAACCACACCAATTAACAATCTTTGTAACCAAAAAACCCTTATTTGATAATGAGGAATGTTGTGTTCAGTTAAATTGAGTTAAAGTGATAGTTTACCCTGAAATTAAAATTCTGTCATCATTTCCTCACCCTCTTATCGCTTCAAACCTTTAGGATTTTCTTTCTTCCACAGAACACAAAAGAAAATATTTTGAACAAAGTTGGTAACCGAACAGCACTGGCCCCCATTCACTTCTATTGTATGGACATAAAACCAATGCAAGTGAATGAGGGCCAGTAAACAACATTCTTCAAAATACCTTCTTGTACGTTCTGCAGAAGAAAGAAAGTCAAGAGGGTGAGTAACTGATGACAGAATTTTCATTTTTGGGTGAACTATCACTAAATGTGTGTATGGTATTTTACACCTCTCATCAGTCTGTGTTCATGCTCTCAATTAGGAAGACATTTGGATCAGCTGTCTCACACCGTTCAGACTACAGACTCTTCTGAACATACATGTTACAGTACTTGAATTACTTTAGATAAACAGTGAATGGTGTCATTTGCATCAAAACACTCAAAGCAGCACAGACGCCAGGGGCCAACTGCTCTGTACACTTGAGTTCTCGAAATCTGTTTATTGCAGTCGGCCCCAGTGACGCAAAACAAAACAAAGAATTTCTGAATCTTTAGCAAGGTGGTTTGTATATGCATTGATATCCAGCATTGAGTAAAAGCATTTTTACAGCCAAGGAATTCAAACATTAAAGCAATGACAATCCACAGTACCATAGATATGTATATATCTTTACATTTAAACGTAACTGGCCGAAAGACCTTACAGTAAAGATAAAGCAACGATTTGCTACGTTTTGTTTTGATGTAAGAGGTATCTAACCAGGTGCAATGCAAGAAATGTGATGTGGCGCAACATCAGAACATATTTAATGTTTAAATCTTATGAACATTAAATACACAAAATGTTATGAAGCATGATTTTAGACCAGTAAGATGTGGGCGGGCTACCCAAAGCGATGGCACAAAAATAGAAACCAAGCTGTGGTAAAATGTGTCACTCTTCCCGTTTCACAGGTGTGGCTGGTTAGGACAAAAGATCACACTTTAATCGCATCGCTTTATCACGTTACCAGTTTGCATTTAAGAGCTTAGATGCGCATTGTTTTGTAGCTATAATGACTTTAAATAATCAAGTATAATGCCAGGTCAATGGCCAGGTGAGAACAGAAATGTGACATTCATTTGCTGAATGATTAAATCATAGTCAAATATCTGCATATGCGTGTCGAACAAAAATCAAGAAAGCGGCTCAGTCTTTCTTTTACACGCCTATTGCCTAGAGCTCTATTGCACTTTTTATAAACAACATATCTGTCCTGTAATGTATTTGTTTCCATAGCCACCTCACGTGTCTTTACACAATTTCGCCTCACAACAGATGTTCAAACAGAGCCCAATATCTCTGCATTTAAAAGCAATGTGCATATATCTCCATAACACCGATGGACAATAATTACGACAGACAAAACAATCTTTGTACAGCCAACATGGAAGACAAATGTGACATCACAATTATTCAAATCAGACCTAATACCCATTTTCCACGCTCCCCGTTTCTCCGTCTGCCTTATTCTCTGTTCCATAAAGCTAAAATACTTCATTTGAAATACAGAAGATTCAGGCAACCAAGGGCCCTGCTAAATATACTGATATATCATTTATAAAATGTCCTTTCCAGTCCTGCTTTCTCTAGGCTACGAAAGAGGTCTATGAGAATCCACATGTAGAGATCTATCAATCCACACTATGTCATGCTTGCTTAGGAAAGCCATTCATCCTGCCTGGAGGTGCTTGTTGTGGTATTTGACAGGTTATACACTGTATGTGCTATAACTGCAGTGATCATACTGAAGCGAATAGACTGTGCAAAAACAATTGCTTAGCAAGCACTCTCTGTCCTTGTAGTGCCCTCTATGAAAACACACAACACCTAGCAGACAAGCATGCATACAAACGCACACACACACATACAGCGTTTTACTTTTGGTTATATCTGATATTGGTAAACATTCATTAAAACTCAATGACATTCAACCCTGAAAACACAATCAAACACCAGCCAACCTGCATCCTATCCATTCATTTTATAGAGATAATGAAAGTGTTCATGAGAAACTAAGACATGCACTCAAATTTGATTATTTTCAGGATGGACTAACCGCACTGTTATTTTGAAAGTATTTATGCCGATTACTATAGTAATGATCGAAAGTTACAGTAAACTTACAGTGCACGAGTGAATAAGCAACAACACTGTGGACATTCCCCCATACAACCTCAGACCCGTTCACTCATTTAGTATGCACTACATGATACTATGAGTGAAAATCTACATGACTGTATTCAGAAACTGATTAGTTACGTTTCTAAAACGTTACATAAATGTTGCATCTCAAATGATGGGAAACTAAATGACCATTCATACAACCATTCGTACATTTCAAAACAACAGATCATTTTTGTATTAGATTGCCTGTTTTCTTGCTGTTCAGACTATAAAAAAAAATGATGATGTCATCACTCAAATCACTGTGTTCATCCAACTGGACACCAGAAGCTTTAACATTCTCTATTTCACAAGAAATAAGATCACTTGTAGTGACCAGTGCCTCCAAGCCGGGCGTACACAGTGCGAATTCTGATGGTCGAAAGACCTTATGTCCACGCACACGTCACGAGTGAGTAAAAACTGAGAAGTGTACGGAGGCAGTGATACATGACACGATTGTACGACCTGCCGATTTCCACGCCAAAAACATGGAGTCAGAAGAAGAGATTGCTTTCTTTGTGGCAGCAATGGCTTGCGAAAGAATAAAAAAGAAAAGAAAAAAAAGGGCATGGCAAAGAATTTGGTTGAAGAGCAGAGAACAGCATTTCTCTTCGTTCTTTCTGTTCTTCAAAAACAACCTGAGGTAATAACGTATCTGTTCGTGCATGTTTTGATGTGATCACGGAAGATATCATATCAATCATAACATGTTCGTGCATCAAACCATGATACTCGCTGTTTATTCGCACCGTGTACGCCCGGCTTAAGGGCATTTTCAAGAATTGCTGTGTTTTGTAGAATGCAATGTCATGTATTTCTCTCCACAAGTGCCTAATTTCAACCGTCCAATTTTAGCTGGAGATCATCTCATATATCTCTCCTACACACACTCACATGCACACATACACACGTGTGTCTCATAATCACAGACCAAGTTTACTGCCCAAGCATCTTTATCGATTTCTCCCATCTACGGTCTTGTGATGTGCACCCCTCTATTAAACAGTGCGTGCTGAGGATGGGGGATCACGTCTTGTTCATAAGTTTGGCCAGCATTTGCTGAATGTGTAGGCGTGGTAGATTGAGTACAGAATGCCTGGCTCTGGGGTTGCCTGGCAACAGGGGCATGTGTCTGCGTTGGGCGTGTCGGTGGGCGGGGCTGCTTTCAGCCGAGCGGCTGCGCTGAATGGCCGCTCCCCCGAGTGCGGGGTCGTGGGGGAACGCCTCCGTGTCCATGGTAGCGGAGGAAAACACGTACGACGCCAGTCTTCTCAAATGGGCGGGCCTCGGGAATGAGTGATGTGGGTGTGGCCTGTCCTCCTCCAACTGAAAAACACCAATAAGAGCGGAGGAAAAGAGGAATCAGGCTGAGGAGAAACTAAAACGCGATGTATTGTAAAAAAACGCGCATTTTTATCTACGTTTGTGTGTGAAACCGCCCCAGAACACACACAAAAACACACCAATACAGTATATCAAATGGGTGGTACAAACACATAGATGTGCTGTAACTCATTAAGAGGACAAGACCAGCCCACATCTGTTTGAATGGTTTAAGCTTTCTTTTACATTTGAGTAGCTCTGTACGTTCTACATGTTGTGAAGGAACCAACGTGTGCACAGACTCCTGTATGACCAATGAGCAAACTAAGCTTGGCTGTGAGCGTGAAAACACACACGTGCACATACAGTACACACGCATCCATTCAATCCGAAAATAAGCACAGGCAAACACAGTACATATGCACAGGATTACACAAATTTACAAACACAGATATCGAGGGTGCACACAAACAAAACATACACAACATATGCAAAATTTAAACACTCTTCAAATACAGGTTATAAAAAGCTGTTGTGTCCCAAATTATATACTATATACTATTTATATTCTATACTATGCTAAGGGCAAATGATGTCAATCGCACAACACAATGCGTGTCAATGCTTTTTTTCTACGTAAGCGAAATTGGGACCATTGAGTGTGAAGGGTCCAGCGTTCCACACATCATATTTTGGGTTGAATGAGTGCATCATCCTGGTACTTACAGTGCACTTGTTTTGGGGGAATTATTAGTGTGAACGCACTACTCACTCACACTATTTATACTACAAAGAATAGAGCGTAGAATGGTGCTTAAGGGCGTGAGTTGGGACACACCTCATAGTCTCTCTGATGTCATTAAACACACGTTTACGAATGTATACGACACAAAACAGTAAGACAGCAAAAACGTTACGCTAACAGTAAATCAAAACACTAGATACAACCTGTCATACCTCCACCTTATGTCCTCACTCCTTATCTAAACAGGATATATTACAATTGATATTACAATTCAATATTTACTCTGGTACTTATTAACAGAGCCTTTTATTTAAGCAATCACTTAAAGTTGTACTTTACTGTAAATACAGTCAGATAAAGTGCAGTGTTTGACATGATGCTCAGCAGAACCCCTAAAGCCATGACTATATTTACAACACAGCACACCCTCAAATGCCTTACTGCTTTTATACAAACTCGACATATATACTATATTCATAATAGAATTTTTTGTTCTATTATGATTAAAAAGCCATAAAATGTCATCAATGTGTTTTTGTTTTCACATAGATGGAACAAAATCACAAAAACAATAATTCGGTCAGGAACATAACTTTCAAATGAACCACAAAGTTTAATCTATGCCGGTATACAGACATAGATTTGACATGGTGCTGGGTACGAAGAAGCAGCAAAGTCTTTCTCTCAAGGTACAATGCATTTGCACACCGCTGGTACTGAACAGTATGTCATAATGTGATTACAAATTGGACTCTGTATTTTATATAGTCTACAGTTCAGAAATTCCTGGCTTTCCTATGAAGTAAAGATCACACAAAAACATGTAAAGTGATTACATACATACACCAAGGTGCACACTTACCGGTCCATCGGGTCCAAACGGCTCTGACTCCCTTCTTCTTGGATGAGGCAATGAGTGATAAGGTGAATGAGTGGGGCTTGGCCCAGCCCCCTCCTCCTCTGCTACAATCATCATTGCACGTTGCGTTTTGGGTCGTACCACAGCCTCAGCTCTGCCCGCTCCATGCCCGCCTCCTCTCCTTCTCCTCTCGTCGTGGTCCTCAAGGGGACGTAATTCCTCTGGTTCCTCATCCGTGGTGCCCGAGGTGGTGGGCTCTGCTCCAGGATGGAAGTCTTTCAGCTCTGTTTCTTTATCAATCATCACCCACTCTCTGCTGTCAAAGTCCTCTTCTTCTGCCAGCGGTACGGAGCGGATGAAAGCGTTGCTGTGAGCCTCTTGGTCACCATCTCCAGAGACATCATGGCGACCACCAGCCAGGCGATCTCCCAGTCCGGCATCTAAGGAGAGCATCTGAGCAGGCTGGGATGAATAGACGTGTCTGGATGGAGAACCCAGCATGTCCATACGAGAGCTGTCACAGAACACAAGACTCAGCCACAGAATCCAAAGGAATACAACACATGTAAAAAATCTAGGTATGCTTATTTACAAACTGCAGTAGGCCTATACCATGCTCTAGTAGAGCAAAATATTTTTTTTCTGTTTTTGGTAACGTTAATGACAAGTGCCATGTTTTATTAAAAAGTCCTAAAAAACATAAAAGAAGCATGTCAAGCAGTTATGAGCTGAAAAATGCCTTGTTCCCCATAAGCTGTGTGACAACAAAGAATAAGCTTTTATAAAAACGCAGTCTTAAATGTCACAGCAAAAAGTTGCAACATATAACGTTTGTCTCTCAGAAAGGCACGCGGCTTTGTGACCTTTAAAAAGTAAAATGTCATCCAGGGGGACAGAGAGATAAATGTTAAAGAACCACACGCTCTCCTCACCGTCTATCTGCACCATCTCCTCTATCCTCAGCAGCAGACAGACGGTCTGATTCCGGACTGTTGACTCTCCGGTACCTTGGAGGGCGGGCTTGAACGTCTGCTTCGCCACCCCTCGCCGGGGACACCGACCGCAAGCCTCCAACAGGCTCCTCCCCTTCCTCTGCTGCTGCTGCTACCTGTGTCTGCGAGGAAAAGCCATGATAAACAAATTATATACATCTCAAATATTGTTCAAGCTGCTTGTATAACCTACAACAGGACAGAGGTGTGCAACATAAAACTATTTTCATCTTGCAACCATTTCATATTATCCTGACTAACTGCAACTTTAGATAATTGAATTTAAATAAATGACCACAGGGTTTTCATGATTTTTCCAACTGCTCAATGCTGAAAAAAATCATATTTTGATCTATTTTCCAAGATCGTCTACACTTTACCCAATACTATACTCAATACTAGTCTATACTATAAGTATGCCATTAAAATTAGTCTAATAGTAGTGTTCTTACATAGTTTTCCTGTAGCTCGACAGATGAAGCATTGCATTATCAGTGCAAAAAAGTTTGATTCCCAAGGAACATTCATTTTGGTCAAATGTGTAGTGTAGACCGAATGACTGTAAGTCACTTTGGATAAAAGCGTCTGCTAAATGCATACATGTACATGTAAAAACAGTACCTTACTGATGCTGATCCTGAGTTTATTACGGTTGAAATCAGTTTCATCCCATCCTTCACCAGCAGGTGGGGCTGGTGTGGGCTCACTGGGTCTGCTGGGTGTCAAACCAGGTGGAGCGTTCTCCTGGTCACTTAGGTGTTCATCTTGCAGAACATCATCAGTGTTTTCCCGAGGTAATTCTCCAGGAACTGGTGTCACATTCACTATCCTATGAGACACCAAAAAGTGTCCAAATCAATTCACTTTAGAAGTGTATTCACGTTTATACTTCATGTTTATATTCTTACCCTACGATAGCAGCAGTCTGCCGTGTGTTTTGTTGCGGTGGGGTGTGTGTGCTGGTGGGGAGGGCCGTATCTGTTCCGGATTTTTCCCAGTCGTATGGCTCATTCTCAGTTATCACCCTCTCCTTCATGCTGTTCTCAAATACTGACATTAGCAACTAGAAAGAAAAGTATAAAGTGTAGATGTTATGCACAGACAGTAGTGTGTGTGTGTGTGTGTGAGTGTACTGATATTCATCATGGTGTTAGGACCAAATGTCTCCACAAAGATAGCAACACCAGTAGATTTTGACCTTGTGGGGACATTTTTTAGGTCCCCATGAGGAAAACGGCTTATAAATCATACAGAATGATATTTACTGTAAATGTAAAAATGCTGAAAGGGTTGTGTGATTATTAGGTTTAGGTGTTGGGGTAGGGGATATAATATATCATACGCCTGATCTAAAATCAATGGAAGTCTACCAGTGTGTGTGTGTGTGTGTGTGTGTGCGTGCGTGTTCATGTTTTTATATCCCGGTGGGGACCTAAACCTGAATGCACACCAACACATGTGCGTGTTTGTGTGTGTGTGTGTGCTTGTGTGTTTTACCTGATAATCAGGTTTGGTGAAGTAATCTAAATCCAGCACATGGTCATAGAAGATATGAAACTCTGCAGGCATGTGTTTTAACAGCATCCTGTGCTCATAACGTTCTTTAATCTGTCCCACCTGCTCCTATTCACCAAACACACATTACAGAAACAATCATAAAGCATCTCTGAAGGCCTTAAATATTTTAAACAAAAGCTTTTAAGACCGAGTTCAATGCACGATCATTTGTTCAATATGATCCCATTACGTTCACAGTCACTAGCTAATGTGACTGTGAAATGTCTTACCTTATCTTTTATCTTACGCCATGGTAACTGTCCAACCGTAAACTCTACCAGCATATAAAATAATGACCACAAGTCATCGTGACGACCCATTTCCTGTTAGGAAGATTACAAATTTAGAGCAGATAATAAAAGCTGTTTTAGCTTATGGTAAGGGTTGGGATAAAAGTTGTACGTTTTAAATGTGCAAACAGTGTTTTAAGTCAACGTGGAGTCACCTTTGACTTATATCTAGTAGTGTAGATGAGTAAAGCTGTGCAATAATAAAAGGGTTATTCAGATAAAGTAGTATTCAGCTGGTCATCTGAGTGAAACATTATCTACAGACATCCTATTCATTTCTTGAGGAGAATAACCTTTGAAAAGTAAAAGGAATTACTCTCTGCACCTTGAAAGATGTAGTTTACTGTATGTAAACACTACGCTTACAATTACCTTGTTTTTATGAGCGTTAATGGAAGCGTAGCGAACTGTTCCTCTGAACCCTGCCACCGTCCTTGGCTACAGCAGAACATTTAAAAGAGTTGCATAATAAAAAAATCACACAACATTCATTTGACAGTGGAGTTAGCTTGGAAAACGAAAACACAAATTCAAAATAAAGCAAAGTAAGGAACGGTCCATATGTATGTGTTTTGGCCTTTTTTGTGGATCCCAAATCTGACCGTATACAACTGGTCAAACACATGTAGAGGAAGTCTTTTACGTAGACAGGAAGAAGCAGTTATGGGATGGTAGGCTTATAAACCAAGGGGGTCTGGTCAGGACTTGACAATATGAAGCACATCGGATAGATAGGAGTAGGTCATTTTAAGAGCTTTTAGGAGATTCGGGAGGCGGCTGATTTAGGAAAACTCACAATATGACTGTCGCTATGGTAACAGGGACAAACATCTTTGGCAGGGAAGCATGCGATTCAACATGAGCCAAAACAGAACTGCAAAACAAAACTGAGAAAAGTGAAACATAAGAATGAATTCAAAACACAAGATTCATTAATAAAAAATAAAATTCTAACTCATCAAATAAAAACAACTAAAACATTAAACAAAAGTGCTTATTTAGAAAACAGAAATGCACAAAACTGAATGGAAAAAGCTTATGTTAAACAATCAAAATAATTAGCAAAAATAAAGCAATACTCACGGGCCGCACTTCCCCATTTGTATTCGTGTATTGTCTCGCTAAACCAAAGTCCAGCATGTAACACTTCCTACAAGTGGATGGCAACCGGCCCATGGCAAAGTTAGACTATGAATGAGAGACAGACCAGCATTAGCTGTAAGAAGAACTAATGTGTTGTGTGAGAAAGGTACAGACAGAATAGCATGTACAGAACAGTTCATAAAGTATATATACAGATTTCTTTTACATATGTAAAAGAATAATGAATCTATAAGAATAGACTACAACAGAACAAAACAGATCACATTTATGCAGAATTTACTGTAATGGAACAGAACGGATCATAACAGGAGACGCACAGGTTTAATATCTCGGTGCAGGAAGCCCACAGAGTGAATTGCTTCAATGGACTCCAGGATCTGTTTTCCTAACCGTAGAGTAGTACTCATACTGAATGTCCCTCTAGGCTGACTGCGCCTCAGATCAGCAAGATTCCTTCCCTAACAAAGAGAGAGAGAATTCACTGCAGCTTCTCACCCCTCTCACGCAAAGCTATATTAAAATGCCAACCATACCTGCAGCTGCATGACAACGTAATTGAACTTGTCATTTCTTCCACATCCAATAAATTTGCAAACATGATTCTTTCCTGCACAAAAGAAATAAACACAGTAATGTCACAGATATGACAGATGAGTCACGGATATTTTACATGCAGTGGGGAATGTAGCTACCACACATTCTCACTCACATACTCACACATACAAAACACACTTAGCGAACAGGTACAGAGAGGCAGTGACCAAAGGGAATTTGGGATTCTCAAGCATGTCCTCCATGAAGGTTATAAAGGCAGAGCGAGAGCAAGAGAGAGAGAGAGGTGATCCTTGCTTCCTTTAGTTTTTTTTTCACACTTATTACTCTTACTGATCCATTCACAGTTGCTCTACCTACATAAAAATACAGAAATGACATAGGTTGCATTGACAACCTACTGCATATTAGATTATAAAAGGTTTGAATGTGCTCTGCTTTATGTCTTGCTCATTCTCTCTCCCTCCACTTTCCTGTCTACTCTCAGCAAAGAATTACTGTAAAAATGCACACATTCTCTGTAACCTCCTCACCTTGTAGTTTCTTTAGTACAGCGACCTCCATCTTTAACACTTGTTTGGGCTGTTGGGCAGATTCCACTTTTAAAGCCACATTCTCCCGTGTCAACAGATCACAGGCCTCATATATCTCTCCGAACCCTCCGCCGCCTATTTTCTTCAGCTGAACACACACACACACACACACAGTATAAAAACAATAAGAAGGTCTTCTAAACCATATGAAACCCACTTCACATAAATAAATAAACATGAGGCTAACGGAATGCTGAAGAATGTCCTCGATTCTGAATTTGAACTGTACCTGTAAAATCCAAACTGCAAAATTCACAGAAAATGTTTTAAAAAAGACATGCAATAAATAGCAACCCAAATCCAGAGAATTATCAGTAAATTTGATTTTACTAATCACAAAGGCTTGCTTTATGTAAATCACTTGAACACAAGGTTTAAAACTAAAGGATGTGTAGCCTTTTGTTTAAAGATCTGAGCTGGTAACCAAGAGGTTACGTGCAGAAGGTAACCCATCAATCATCATATGATTTTACCCTTGACCAGGACTCTTTACTTTAGGTTGTCTCAATACATTACATTATACAAATTCCACTGACCCTAAAGGTGAATAAAGACTATCCTAGTAAAGAGTTCCTTAAATAGTTTAATCTCGGCTTTATCCCAAATTGACTACAACTCTTGCTTTATGGTAGGATTTTGTAAGACTTCATTTTAAGGCAAGGATTTTGTTTTAAGTACTGCCAAGATACTATTACAGTTAAACAGCCGTGACAATCTGCAGTCTTTTCCAGGAAACATTTTAAGGACATCTGCCAGTTTATGAAGGAGAAATGCTACGAACTGGCCCACAACCAAATGGTTTGGATGCATTTTGGAAAGAAGCCAGGCATAGCTGATCTAAAGACATCTGTTGTGAGCCATTTTGTCCTGTGAGATTAGGTAGCAAAAGCATCAGACACTTCGGACACCTGTATTCCCGAATACCTACACACCCGCTTACACACACACAACACTTACCACTTTCCAGCGCTCTTTCACCAAGCAGTTGGGGGGCAGGATGTCAACCTGCTCCCCTGCCCCGTTCATGTTTTCGTCTACGTTGACACCGGGCCCTACGCACTGCATTGGCTGGCCAGCACTTTATCAAACCCTGCCATTTACCTGCAACACAGTATGCACATACAACTGTACTGTGTGTTAATCTAGCATGCAAGACATTGCATATACAGCCATGGAAAAAATTACGAGACCATTCCACATTTTCATTCAATCAGCATTTCTAGATGTATTGTGGCCATTCCATGATTTTCAACTAAATCAACCTCAGGAGTGACATAAAGTCATCCAACAGCAATGTGAAAGACTGACAGCATGACAAGACACATGAAAACTGTAATAAAAATCCAGGTTATCACAAAAAAAATGTTTTTGAACTTTTCCTAAATACATGTACAAATATTACTGTTGTATTGCTTAAAAGTGAATCTGAAATTGTTTTCTTTGCAGTATTTGAGGTCTGATAAAATAAAGAGCATCTTTTCTGTTATTCTGACCTGTTTCTCCAGTTTTCATTTTCTGCAAATAAATGCAAAAAGAAACCTTTTTTTTTTTTTGGCAGAAATGTTGTTATTAGTGCACAGAATTAAACAAAAATTACCATTTTACCTAAACGCATACTATAGTAAATTTAGAAAAACTGAAAAGGGTCTTTGAATGGTCTCTTAATGTTTTCCGCAGCTGTATATACTCCATGCTCTTGATTTTCTTGAAACTGTATAAAAGATGTATCATACAGCTCCGGCCGGGTATCCACATACAGCGACGATGATTTTGTCCTCCATTGTTGTTTCGGATTTCTGCCTGCGCTCACTATGTCATAATCACATCACTACTAGAGCAAGCTCCTGATTGGTTAATGCGGCGCGAATTTTCGCCAAAGTTCAAATTTTTCAACTCGCGCGTCAAACGCCCGAAACGCTCAATTCGCGACGCCTCATTCGCGCGAATCGCGCCGCAGGATGTCTGTCGCGTCTTTGCATTGACTTAACATGTAAATCACTCGTGCTTAACGCTTCATTCGCGTCTGGTGGGAACGCAGCAGAAGTCAAATCATATCACAAACTGACGTGGATTTGTGGGGGTGTGGTTACACGAGGCATTTCAGGCAGGTCTGGGTGAGCATTCGCTTTTAGATAGAATGCATCTTTTGTGCCGACACTTTAATTTTTGCAATTTTACGTGTCTAATACATGCATGGGCAACTTATAACACACCAAAGACACAGAAAAACACGTATTCGCGCCATATGACCCCTTTAAAACATTGTTAAATAGATGGAGCAAGGTCTAACCCACACTACAGACTGTCCGACACAGAGCTGTCTCTCTGTAATGTCTGCAGAGTATCAGGTAACAAGAGGCTAGAACTAGACAACACCCTTAAACACGGTCTCATAATGTTACAGTCATTACAGGCGTAAAAATGAACATAAAAATGTGGGTTATATATATATATATATATATATATATATTAGGGCTGTGCAAAAATATTGATACATGTAACTATCGCAATATTTTTTTTTCAATAGTGTATCGATAGTGATACCTCTACTATCTATATATTTTTTTAAATCATGTCATATACATACGGCCAAAAGTAAGCGGAAGCGAGCATGGCAAAAATATAAGAACGCTTGGAGCTCTCAGAGCTGATGTGTGGGTGTGCTCTGGTTTTCAAAATAAGTCATGGAGTAATGAGTTATATAAAATAATGCTGTTTGTAGGCTTCGCAAGTCATGACACAAGTCACTTGGCTACTGCAGTGCATTAGACTAAAAGTTTATTAAGAAAAGTAACAATGACATTTATTGTGCTTTCACAGATGTGACACCAGCACATTTACAGCACGGATGAACCAGGGGTTTTATACTGCCCATGTTCAATGTTTTAACTGTAATGCACCACAACAGCCAAGTGATTTGCGTGAGCCACCTTATTCCCCTGTGCTACCCACTTGAGGGGTGCAATCCACAGTTTGAGAACCCAAACCTCTGAATGTTTTACACTTAGTCCTTCAGAAAACCCCCGCTGGTGCAAGCATGTTGTATTTCTAGCTCTACTTTTTACATTTTCTATTTAAAGTATGCAATATATCGCAAATGAGTATCGTATCGAAAACATAGCAATATATTGCTATCGTGACCCATCTATCGTGATATGTATCATATGATATACACTCACCTAAAGGATTATTAGGAACACCATACTAATACGGTGTTTGACCCCCTTTCGCCTTCAGAACTGCCTTAATTCTACGTGGCATTGATTCAACAAGGTGCTGAAAGCATTCTTTAGAAATGTTGGCCCATATTGATAGGATAGCATCTTGCAGTTGATGGAGATTTGTGGGATGCACATCCAGGGCACGAAGCTCCCGTTCCACCACATCCCAAAGATGTTCTATCGGGTTGAGATCTGGTGACTGTGGGGGCCATTCTAGTACAGTGAACTCATTGTCATGTTCAAGAAACCAATTTGAAATGATTCGAGCTTTGTGACATGGTGCATTATCCTGCTGGAAGTAGCCATTAGAGGATGGGTACATGGTGGTCATAAAGGGATGGACATGGTCAGAAACAATGCTCAGGTAGGCCGTGGCATTTAAACGATGCCCAATTGGCACTAAGGGGCCTAAAGTGTGCCAAGAAAACATCCCCCACACCATTACACCACCACCACCAGCCTGCACAGTGGTAACAAGGCATGATGGATCCATGTTCTCATTCTGTTTACGCCAAATTCTGACTCTACCATTTGAATGTCTCAACAGAAATCGAGACTCATCAGACCAGGCAACATTTTTCCAGTCTTCAACTGTCCAATTTTGGTGAGCTCGTGCAAATTGTAGCCTCTTTTTCCTATTTGTAGTGGAGATGAGTGGTACCCGGTGGGGTCTTCTGCTGTTGTAGCCCATCTGCCTCAAGGTTGTGCGTGTTGTGGCTTCACAAATGCTTTGCTGCATACCTCGGTTGTAACGAGTGGTTATTTCAGTCAAAGTTGCTCTTCTATCAGCTTGAATCAGTCGGCCCATTCTCCTCTGACCTCTAGCATCAACAAGGCATTTTCGCCCACAGGACTGCCGCATACTGGATGTTTTTCCCTTTTCACACCATTCTTTGTAAACCCTAGAAATGGTTGTGCGTGAAAATCCCAGTAACTGAGCAGATTGTGAAATACTCAGACCGGCCCGTCTGGCACCAACAACCATGCCACGCTCAAAATTGCTTAAATCACCTTTCTTTCCCATTCTGACATTCAGTTTGGAGTTCAGGAGATTGTCTTGACCAGGACCACACCCCTAAATGCATTGAAGCAACTGCCATGTGATTGGTTGATTAGATAATTGCATTAATGAGAAATTGAACAGGTGTTCCTAATAATCCTTTAGGTGAGTGTATATATACATGAAGAGTTTGGTTCCATTCCGTTTTTAATTTTTTTCAAAATTCATGTTTTTTTATTGTGTATTCCAATTAATATCATTCAAACTGCAGTTGGTTTGTTTTGATTTAAGCCATAATAACTCAAAAAAATACAGCTAACTAACATAATAAAAAACATGATTTTCTCATTTTGGAACCAAACTCTTCATATATTCACTAATTCACATTTCTAAGTGCTCTGAGTGTTATAGAGCTCAGTACAATCATCAAGAGAAACATTTCTTTACCATTAAATAGCTCACAATAACTCTCATGTTCTGAAATGAGTCTCTCTAAGGAATGCAAAGGGATATAAATGGATCTAATTAAGTGAAACTGATTACATAAATGAAAAGACTCTCACTTTGACACTTCTGTCACCCTTCATCTGAGAAAAAGTGGAGCTACGTAGGCATTTTAAGAAGAAAGTAGGGAATGCCTCCTGCAATCTGCCTCAGTATCCACAACTAAACCATAATCCAACAAACACAAATTTTAGCTGGAATATATAACATTATGTTAAAACTTATTTACCTTTCTGTACATATATAATTCACAACATTTGTGTAACAAGTAAAGTCAATTTAAGTCGTTTTTAAAATATATAGCCTATGCATAACACAGCTTCTTCAATCTAAATCTCTGTAAATCTCTCAGAATTATAAATGATACAACAAAATTACAAATAACAACAGCAGTGTTTCAGTGGATCACACATAAAGTGATAATAAAAAACAACTGTTTCATTCTTGACACATGTCTGGGACATTTAACATGAAATGTATAGAGAGCAGCAGGCTCTTCACCTGTTTGCATAGCAAACACACACTTTAGCAAAAGTGATGACGCAATGCATTAAGAATTTACTAAGAGCACTTAGTATTTGTCTAAAATGCCATAAGCAAAAGGCTTTCGTGGGTTACTGGGTTTATCCTCCGGACAGTTTTCTCCGCAGTGCCTAAAGGATCTTTCTAACCCGACCCCACCCAAAGACAGTCTGGTCCAATCAGCAGCCTTCAAACCTGAGCACCGCCCCTGACCATCCCTTGCTGAATTTCCATTGGGGCAATCTCTAACAATCAGCGGAACATTCCCGTAGTCAAGCCTAAGCGCTAAGCACTTTGGGATATGTCGTCCATCAAGGAGACAATAGACGGAAAGGATTACAGTCCCAACGTGTATAAAAAAACTACATCTCCCACTGACAGGTCGTGTTTGACGTACAACATTATGTGGCATATAACGTAAATTATTCATTATTTTCCTTAAGCATTAATAATACATATATATAAAATGGCTGAGTGTCTATTTCTGATTTAGGTTAATAGTTTGTCATGAGCGTCACATATTTTCTCGCGTGCCATGTTGGTCACCTGCACACGCATACATGGAATATATGGAAGACTGCAGCTAACACCAGCATCACTGTTGACAGGGTGCCAACATACACGGGACAAGCGGATTGCCACAGAACCGCTTTTTAAAAATGACCAGGCAAATGGTCACCGGAAAACGAAACCTTAATCTACTGACCTGTTCTTATGTCGTCGGAGTAAAATCTCAAAGTGAGCGTTTATGGGAAGGCGCATCGTTCCGTTGACGCGACCGCAGCGTTTTTTTCCCTTGTTGATGCTGCACCATTTTCAGCCTCCTCTGCTCCTGCACTGATTCAGCATCGCGCGGATACTCCCACTATGCACCGCGCACATGCGTGACCGAAGACGGCTGTTGCGTAGCAACCTTAAAGGCGTGAATCCCCCTTATCTAAAAAAACCTAAACAATCCCCCTTATCTGCTGCAGACTTTCCATGCAGCCATTGAGAAAATTCTATCTTACAGCTTGTAATAATAAAAAATAAAGAATCTATGAAAAATCAATTTCAGAATACATTGTTCAAAGGCAGATTACAAATGGAAGAAACCTGCGATAATAGAAATGTTTTTTAATATTCCACGCATTTTTGTGTTTGAACGAGATGATGTATGAAAGTACAGCGGTACATTCTTCAGCATGTGCTATGGAATGTTGTTGCTTTAAGTTTTATATTATGATGAAAAGGGATATACATGAATGCGACAGTTTTCTCTTTCATCTACTAACCAGGAAAAAGTACGATTTTTTTTCTTTCACAAAAATGTGTTTCATCCATACTAACAAAGAACAAATGCATTAATATATATAATTATATACAGTACTATAGAAAGAGTTTCTTTGTCGTGTTTTATTTTTACTCTGACACATGTCACGTGATACGCGTTCATTCACGCACGTGTTTCCACAAACCAGTCAAACCCCGAGCTGTGGCAAACGGAGGTCAACATGGCCGATGTGTCTGAGAGGGCATTACAAGTCGCTATCCTTGTTTCGTTTGCCGCTGGTTTTGTGGCCGGATGGCAGGCAAACAGAATGCGAAGAAGATTCTTGGACTGGCGGAAGAAGCGTTTACAGGATAAACTCGCAGAAACACAGAAGAAGCTGGATCTGTCATGACGGATACAAAATATCACAAATTCTACCGGGTGAGCCATGTGTTAGTCATAGTCTAACCAATAAAACAATCAAGCAAGTTTACTAATGCACAGTGGATTATAATGTCGTTTATACAAAAAGTTATTTTATTCGGTTTTTATTATCTTTATGGTTTTCTGCACGCTTACTTTCTAGTGTCAAACAAGGCCTCCTAAAATGACTGTATTCCTGATCCTGACATCACAACCGGAATGAGGGATCTGCATTAAAAAACAACACCTCTCCAGTATTTAGTGAGATCAAGCGTTCAACCTTGGATTAATAGCACAATCAATCCACTGGCTGGAGCAAAGCATTGCAAAGACTGTAAACGCTGAGGAAAATGTTATATTTGTAAGATTTTATTTCTAAGATGTTTGTTGAAGCCATAAATCATTGTTTTCATGACTGTGTTTTCTCAATGTCTATTGCAGTTGAAATAAAAGTAAATATTTTATTACTGTACCTGTTGACTCGGCTATATAAAACATTATACCATGCACATTTTATTGGGGTGATGGTATGCATATGTTTGGGGTTTAAGAAAGGCATAAAGCAACACAAATACTTAGATATAGTACTTTTAATTCTGTTTTATTTATTTATGTCATTATCCAAGTTAAATCCCGTTGGGTCACTGTTTTATTTTTCCATATATAAATTTAAATGAACAACTTTTCCAAGAAACCTGTTTGACTAGGTTAGACAATCACAGCCCAACCCAGCACATAGATCAGTAATACAAGTTCTCTATATATTACAGGTCTAGTTTATACTAAAACATTAAAAAATGCAAGATCACTTTCATCCCAGTTAGGTTGCTGGTTTCCACATAGCCTTTCATTAACCAGCTAAGTGGGGGTAGCCCTGTTGAAAAAACAGCATATGCTGCCTAAGTAGGGGGTAGCCCTGTTGAAAAAACCAGCATATGCTGGGTTAGGTATGTTTTGATGCTGGTTTGTGCATGTTTAAAATGGATATGTGCTGGTTTAATCTGGTTCCGATCTGGTTTAAAATGGTGAAGAACCAGCATCAAAACATACCTAACCCAGCATATGCTGTTTTTTTCAACATGGAGGCTGGGTCCCCCAGTATCATTACAGGCACTGGAGTGTCATGGATCTCCTGTGCATCCTGAGAAATCAGGAGGGGGGGTAGAGTTGTTCTATTAACAACGTCCCTAAAATGCTATAGTTTTTCAAATAAATTATAATTTCAAGTCGAAAGTACATATGCACTTAATGTAGCTATTTTAATTATTAACTGAATTATTATTTTGTAAGTAAATCCAATCAAACTTACCTATATGTGGTTTTACTATAGAAAAGCTCAAATGTCAAGCTAAGGCTGTGTCTTTGAAACATGATCACTGCCAAAAAGATTGTATTGATATGCATCTACAGCTTACGAACCGTGGGCAAAGGTTCTTTAGGACCCGTGCGTCATGTAGCCAACGCTTCCCGGCCACCCCAAGTTAATGTTGGTAAAGCTGAGTAAAACATGTTACAGTTAATGACTGTTTTGTATCCTATACAGTATATCGGTGCCTACACATTTTGGCAGCATGAAAAGAAGAAATATGGCTTCATTTTTCTACCTAAATTAAATAATTTTCTAGCCTATTTGACCATTAAAAAAAGTGTAAAAATTGTATGAGAACCTACTGAATGTTAAATAATTTTGAATACCTATACATTTAAGTTTGTAATTAAAAAAAGAAAACTTTTGGCTTCATTTTTTCTACAAGGGACGCAGTTCTGACTGATTTAGAGGGCTTGCATCTGAACTCTTCACATGTTCCTGGGCACAGAGGTTCAGAGAAACCAAGTAAAAAACATACAGGGTGCTTCTCAATATGCCTCCTCGTTTCCTCGCTCCTCCGTCCTCCATCCTATGATGACCCGCAAACCGATCGAGCTCAGCCATCTTTAAGGACATCTCAATTCTCTAATTGCAAGGGCGGGAGGCGAGGATCGAGGAGAAATATTAAATATGCTTTCTAATCACTCTCGCGGTACTTTGTTGTCATTCGCAGATCAGTCTGCGCAGCGCCACGTGAAATCGATCACACTTGTTGTCCCATTGTAGTTATTTGGGACTGGAGCTGCCGGTTTTTATTGTTCTGTATTTCATATGTTGATATGCCACCCGAGCATTATGCAATAGATACTTATGTTTGTAATGCATTCATTTGTCATGACGTAAATGCAACTGCTTATGTATATGTATTTATTTGTATACACAATTTTTCTGTATACACTTCTTAATATGCATATATGTTGTTATTTAATATTTCTCTATAATACAGAAGCGGTGTTGTTCAGCCTTACAGAGCCCAGAGACAACTACATATAAATCTACAACAAAACATGGCTTATTACCTTAAGTAAGAAAACGCACTGCATTAAGAGTTTTTATTCTTGAATAGCTGGCTTAATAGAAAATAAATAAGCAATAATGTGAACTAATTAATAAATTAATTTTGAATTTTATCAAAACACATTAAAAAATGTATCCGTCGTGTTTACGTAAATGTCTGACATCCACGACACTCCTCCCATCCGTTCTGTGATTGGGCGTTCGCAAGGAATCCTGGGTAGGGGACTTCAGTGGAGTCTGCATCAATGCGGGCTTCGTCGAAGACCGCATCGAGGGCACAAAGGTGGCGCTCGCGAGCAGACTTCTGAGTGCTATAAAAGACAAATGGGACACCCTACGAACTCGTAGACTTGGCGAGCACGCGCAATTTAAGTGCACGAGACCGCAAGTCCACATGAAGTGCGCCATTTGGGACAGGGCCTCTAACGGCTGATATTACTCACAACTCACCGTGAGTAGGCGGAGTTTAGTGACCCTCCACTGTATTAATAAATTATATAACTAACGCGTCACTAAATTAACAAATGTAAGTATACAGTAAACATTACATACGAAATAATGAATGAATAAATACCGTAATGGAAAGAAGAGCTGTATTTTGATGTGTGTGACAGTTATTGGTTTCAATGTTGTCTAGGCAACAACGGCCACTTCCGCTTCCTGTTAGTATGTCCCAGTGTGTGCAATCTCTTTGCCATACACTCAAAAGTACCTACTATTCCAACACAAAAACAGTACCTACTATTAGGGCATAGTATAAGTAAGCGAATTTGAACGCAGAGTTCGGCTGTCGCGCGCACAATGATGAGGTCATATTAGTGTCGCAAAGTAGTCGTATCTTAGCAACCATATCAGGCGCGTCTCTCATGGCGCCGCTATTCTTTCGGATTTAACAAATACGAGCACGATTTACAGAATCGCGTATTCAAAACGCCGTTACAATCAAGTCTGCTGTCGTTTTGTGCCTATGACGGATGTAAGATGCCCCCCAAAAGGAGAGGACCTCTTCAAACTGTTCAAAGAGAGACGGATGACATGAAAAGAAAGGTTGAATTTACTCTTTCGTTTGGAAGCAATGGATTTGGCATTAGAAATCTGACAGCGCAAATTAAGCTACAAAAATCTACGTTTTACAGTCGCGCTTAAATCATATTATTAAATCAAATTACGCACTGCACATGCAATCTTATACAATAGTAAAGCGACTTTATTGTACTTGTAGTAAAACCATAGCAACCACAAATTTACCATTATTTCAGTGCATGAACCATAATTTAACCTTGATATTTGTAATAAAACTCAAAAACATGGTTACTATACTTGAACTATATTAAAACCACAAGGGAAAATATTTCTGCATCTGTCTTGTAGGTGGATGCTTTGGTGCAGCAGGCTGGTAAACCAGGTACACCAGACAGGACAGAGACGTTTAAAAGGTACAGTAGACGGATTCTCCATATATTTTGTTTAAGCATTGTTAAATCGCTTAAGGATACATACTTGGATTTCTAAAGTATCTTGCACACGACACAATGTATTCTGTAACCATGTTTGCCTTTCAGGTGCAAAGAGTTACAGCTTGCAGTGGCAGAAACGATGAAGAAATTATCTAAAGTAACACCCCTGTCTATAATACAACATAGCAGCACTATATTATAACGGATAATTGTTGTGTCATATTGTTGATGAATTTGCACACTTCTGTGGGTGATCAGGCAGATAAGCCGGCTCCAGTGGGGAACTATGACCAGTGTAAGAGGGAAGAGGAGAGGCGTTTGTTGACCCTACAGGAGCATCTACAGTCTCTAGATTTTGACCTGCAGCCTCTGGATGAGTATGTAAATCTGCACATTAAAAACAAACAGTCTCCAGTTGTCTGTAGAACCATTTACAGGGAAGAAGATGCACCGATATGTAGACAGAAATACCTCTGGTCTAGTTTTTGCCTGAATTTACAGGAGATACATATTTGTAGGAGGCATCCACTGTGCTTTTATATGTTGAGAAACACATTTATGTCTGAGCAGTTTTTTTTCAGTTACCAATTTCTTCAAAACAATTACATGCGATACTAAATCTCTGTTTCCTGGCCATGTAGGGATGCTGGACCTAGTTCATCTCAGGCAGAACAGGAGAGTGACGAGGAAGATAGTGATGACGAAGATGGCAGCTCAGAGGACGAAAGTAGTGGAGAAGAAGTTCAGGATGATTATGTTGCTGATGAAGATAATGAGGATACAGATGTTGGTCCATCTGACACAGGACAGGGATCTGTTTCCTATGTTGCTCTCAGTGCATTTACTGGGGAGGAGGAGGGAGACCTCAGTGTTCAGGTGATCAAAGTAAAATCGGCTTATTTTTATAGAACAGTATGTATTCAACCTTAGGTATTCCTGTACTAAGTATTGTTTCTTCTAGAAAGGGGAGGTTTTGAAAATTCTTTCGAAGAATAAGGATGGTTGGTGGCTGGCATGCAATTCAGCTGGACAGAAGGGTGTGGTGCCCAAAACATTTTTAAAGGTGAGTCTAGTTTAGCCCAACATTGTCATGTCGCAGAGCTCTGATGAGCCAGCAGAGCCTACGCCAGTACACGCTACAGTTTATATCCGAAACCAATCCTAGATCAAGCTTTTGTTACTTTGAAAGACTTTGGGTAGGCACAGTCATTTATTGAATGTCTAAAATAATATACTGTTTTGATGTCTGATCTGCATGGAGAATCTGTGTTAAAGGAGTAGTTCACCCACAAAATGACATTTACTCACCCTCTTGACATTTCAAACCTGTATGACTTTCTTCTGCAGAACACAAAAGAAGATGTTTTGTAGAATGTTGGTAGCCAAAAACCGTCGGTCCCCATTCACTTCTATTGTATGGACACAAAACCAATGCAAGTCAATGGGGACCAACAGTTATCTGTTACCAACATTCTTCAAAATATCATTTTTTGTGTTCTGGAGAAGAAAGAAAGTCATACAGGTTTAAAATGACAAGAGGGTGAGTAAATGATGACAGAATTTTCATTTTGGGGGTGAAAGAGAATTTTCTCAGATAAATCACAGTTCGATGGAAAATGCAAATGTGTCTCTTCAGTTGGAGTCTCAGCAGGAAAGTGAGGGAGAGAATGAAGATGAGGGAGAAAGTGAAGAGGAGACTGAGACTGAGTCTGACTCTGAACCAAAGTCCAGGTGATATTCCATCCCTCTCCACTAGAGAGCAGCATTGTTTTTACATTCTATCCATGTTGCGTTGTAAAGTTCTGTTTAGCTGCTGTGTCTTTTGTTTCTTTATTAAAGCTGAGTGAATAAGGTTCACAGTTTGTCTATATCTTAAAAAAATCTTATCTTACTTACCTTCGAGTTGTTCCAAATTTGTCCTACTACGGGGGGTGGGGGGGAATCTGTCTGGTTAAAAGCATTCTTGTTCCAAATATCTTTCTCTGTGTTCATCAGAACAAAGAAATTTATACAGATTTGGAACAACTCGAAGGTGAGTAAATGATGACAGAATTTTCCTTTTTGGGTGAAGTATCCCTTTAATATGTATTGATATATTTTTCCAATCAGCAAAACATCCAATTGGGACATGGTGCGGAAGGCTATTACTGAGGTACACTCTGTACCTTTAATACAACATACTTTTGACTAACTCCCTTCTAAACCACACATAATATAGAGTACCTTAAAATAAGCACCCACACAATCTAAATCATGTTGTATTTGCAGATAGATGCCACTGACGTTCTGGCAGCGATGGGTGCCATCCCTTCAGGCTTCAGACCCTCCACTCTCTCCAGACTTCTTGAAGAAGGTCACTTAATTCTAGACTTGTTGCACTCCTAGGGGTGGTTTCCTGGACAGGGATTATTTTAAACCAGGACTAGGCCTTAGTTAAATTAGGATATTTAAGTCGTTTTAAAAAAAACATACCTTACAAAAACATTACTCGAGACAAAACAATCGCACTGATGTATTTTAAGATATGTCAGTGTAAGTTGTTTTCGATCAAAACACCTCTAACATTTAAATTAGTCTGGGACTAGTTTTAAGCCCTGTCCGGGAAACCGCCCCCTAGTGCATAGCTCAGTTTAGGCATGCTGGTTCAGACTTTGCGGATCAGGGGTAGAAAATATTTTAACATCAAAAGTTAGACATTGAGCTTTAACATGTTAAAGTGGTACATCGTTTTTTCATGTACAGTATGTAGGATGCTATTATACATGTATTACGTGTAGTTTTTATATCTTGTGTGTGTGTGTGTGTGTGTGTGTGCGTGTGTGTGCGTGTGTGTGTGTGTGTTGAGCAGGAACTTCTTACAGGACGAGTCACTTCATTCAGCCGAAGCTTAGCCAATCACAGCTCTCTTTTAAAGATCTCCATCTAGACCCAGACACAGGGAAGGTATCTACCTAAAACATACCCACAAACATTAGGCATTTATATGTACAACGTAAATATTGGCTTCTCCTTTTAACACGTTGACTATTTATGATTTTGTGTCTGTTTGTCAAGGTTCACGGTAGTCCATCTAGAGTGAGTTTAACCCTGACCCTGTGGAGCTGTAGAATGATCCCGCCCCCCGGGGTTGGGTTACAGGTGCTCAGCAGGCATGTTCGTCTGTGTGCGTTTAACGGAACCCAGGTGACATGCATCATTTTCACATATACTACCAGAATCTAGGGCCCCCTTTATCATCTGAATTAATAGTTTTATTTACATATTAAATGTGGAAAAGCGTATGTAATTTCATTGGGTGCTGGATAGATTCTGACATCGTATGATAGTCATGTGGCAAAGTAATCAGGGCGTAACCATTTAAACCAAACACAAATAACCTAGAATAATAGGTTTAATGACAAGGGTGCTCGGATAAAAAACATGAGTTATACACATACCAACATTTTAAGGCACGGTCCAAACTAAATACTAGGAATATTTGAGTCAAGCAAATTACTATGTTCTGTCATATTTTTCTTTGGGATCTGCAATATGTTTGTCTTTGATCTGGATTTGATCTGTTCAGCCTTTTTTCTTATTATAATTGCTTATCTTCATGAATTGTAAATATTTGACGGAGGAGCCAAAGGTATTTCATGAAATGAAATGTACTCAGTCAAGCACTATGGTGTCATTAAATATCCAATAAGTATTATACACAGCCAATATTTGCTTTAATATTTATGAATGAGTCATTTAAAAAGTTATTGTAAGCTTTACAGCAATTCTAAAGCACATTCAAACCATTGCCTTTTAGAAACTGGTATCACGTGACACAGATATGTGTACATTGTATTCCCTCTTTGTTCCAATTGAAGCTTGCTTTTAAGTAAAGTTGAATATTTTCTCTGTCAGGTTTTGAGTAACATTCACACAGTCAGAGCCACTTACAACTCAAAGAGCCCCAAGTCATGGAGCTTTTCTCCAAGGGTAAGAATCATACCCAAGCTCACATAAATGCACTAATACGTACTCACATACATGTGCACTTCTTTCTTTATAGTTTCTCCCGTATGTGTGCTGTATTTTAGATGGCTGGAATGCTTCCTTGTCTACTGGATGGAGATTGTTTTCTGCGTTGTGATTCTGAATCTCCTGATCTCGGCATTCTGTTTGAATTGGGTGTAACCTACATAAGAAATGTGAGCGGCAATTCCTCGCAAGAATAATTCTCATTGTGTGATCATTCACATGTCAGTAACAGCCAGCTCTGATCCTTGAGGATATCTGACCTCAACATTTATCTCTTTCCCTCATTCGTTCCATTATCACACAAGAAACACCCCAAACAGGCTGATGATTTCTCCATTTGTTCTGTTTCATTTGTTGTGCCAAATGATGATTTAATACCACATAGCTATGAATTACTGGTTATGCTAGAGTAACTGCATTCTATGAGTTACAGAATAAGGGGGTTCTGTGAGTCAGCGGTTCTGTAGAAATAAGAGGGATTAGTGAGTCAGTTATTCAATAGGAGTAACAAGTTTCTGTGGGTCAGTAGTTGCAGGGAGGTGAAAGTGTTTCTGCTCTGTTACAGTCCACAGGAGAGAGAGGAGATCTTAGCTGTGGTTGGGCCTTCTTAAAACTGTTTGATGAAAGTGGAGCCCCCATTGCTCTACGGTACACACACACACACACACACACACACTAATAATATTACAGAATGTAAGCAATCTACTGTAATTCTATTGTTTTCTTACGCTGTATATATGTGTGCAGAACACAAGAGCTCACGATTCATGGTGGCACACCATTTGAGAGAGAAACAGATTTGGACAGCACGTCCACTAAGAGAGGTAACAATTGTCACAAAACACACACACACTTGTTGGGTGTCCGTGTTTTATAAGGATTTTTCATAGATGTAATGATTTTTACACTGTACAAACTGTATATTCTATTCCCTACCCCTAAACCTAACCATCACAGAAAACATTCTGCATTTTTACATTTTGAAATAAACATTTAGTTTGATTTATAAGCGGATTTTCTCATGGGGACCAAAAATGCACCCACCAGGTCAAAAATCGCTGGTATTACTATCTTTGTTTAGCAGGACCACACACACAGCCACGGAAAATGATTATAATTTATTATGAAAATGATTATTATCATAAATTATTTTCAGTTTTTCTGAATGAACTACTTATAGGTATGTGTTGAGGTAAAATACAACAGTAATATTTGTACATGTTTCCAGAAAAAAGTTTTTAAAATTATTTTACACCTTGACTTTATCATAGTTTCATGTGTCTTGTCATGCCGTCAGTCTTTCACATTGCTGTTGGATGACTTTGTCACTCCTGAGGTTTGATTTTATAGAAATTCAACAGACACTGGACTGAAATGGCCACAATACATCTGGAAATGCTGATTAAATGAAAATTTGGAATCGTCTCTTAATTTTTTCCGCAGCTGTATAAAACACAAACTCATCTCAGTGCTTTCTTCACAGCCGCCTCCACTGGTGTACTTCAGCAGATGCTGCTGTCCAGGAAACAGCCCAAACTCCTTGTTAAACTCAAGTCAGCAAACGCACGTAGGAGGGAACTTCTGAAGTAAATAGTCAAATTCTCTCACTTTGCATTGATATTGTTTTGTATTGTCTGAATTTAAATATCTTAGTAATGTTTTGAACTAGGTCCTGGTTACATGTTTATCTTGTTTTATTTGAAAAAAAAAATCTGTTATTTAGTAGAATGTTTAGAAAAATATGTGTATGAAGCAGTAATAGCTTTTTCCTTTATGTTCCATAAGTCTTCTGCCAGACACCATAGTTGGACGTTTGTCCTCACTGCAATTTCTAGCAATATACAGGCAAATACTGGCTGATGCTCTTTTGCTTGACAGAGTCACAATGCAGAGTGCAGGTATTACACACAAACACACAATGTTCAATGATATTAACTTCTTGTGTAAAAAACCCAAAAGGCAATGGTTAATTTCTGTGTTGTTCTCTTTCTTAGATGTGATCTGCAACTCAGTTTTAGCTTCCTTCCCTGATGTGCTAGATCAGCCGGATCTGATGGATGCATTTAGGGTAAGACACAACACACACACACACGATCATGACAGGGACCATTAAAGGGACAGTTCACCCAAAAATGAAACTTTAGTTCTTCCAAATCTGTATAAACTTCTTTGTTCTGATGAACGCAGAGAAAGATATTCGGAAGAATGCTTCTTGGACCCCATTGACTACCATAGTAGGAAAAATAAAATGGTAGTCAAAAGTGCCCCAGAACTGTTTGCTTTCCTACATTCTTTAAAATATCTTTTATGTTCAACAGAACAAAGAAATGTATAAAGCAATTTTTCCCATTTTTACAGAAGTCGTGGACAGAATCAGAGAGTAACCTAAGACGCTCTGACAAGGTACGGTAAAGCCTGTGTGAATAAACTCTGTGTGTTTTTGAATATGTTTCAGAACTTTAGTTTTTTGTATTCGTTCATGCAGCTCACACACAAATACACTTTGTGTGTGAGCTGCATGAACGAATACAAAAAACTAGAGTAAGTTCTGAAACATATTCAAAAACACACAGAGGTTGCATGTTTCACAAGTTAAATTAATACAGTACATTCTAAGGTTTATTCATGCTACAATATGTGTTTCTGTGTATTACAGAGGGACATTAATGTGTTAAAGCAGTTGTTTGTGAGCGTATACATGAGCAGTGTGTATCCCCTGTTGTATTCTGCGGCGATGCCCGCTCCCTGCTGGGCTGATGAGGACGTGGAGTCTCAACGTGCTCGCTTCATCTACAGCCCTTCCCAAAAACTCTCAGAAGGAACCATGCTGTCATCTCAATGTACACATCAAGCCTTTGACATCACACAGGTTGCATATGACTTCATCAGCAGCGCCCAGCACTGACAGAATAGAGACTGACTTACAATGTCAATAGCAGATCTACCAGATCAGAAACCGTTCTACACCGTACAATTTCACGAATCAGTACTAATAACTAACGGAGCATATCTTTGATAAAGGTTTGCAATTAATGTTTGAGCTTTTGTATTTCTATACCAAATAAATAGCTGAACTATTATGAGTTTGTTTAATCCCTCTCACACCCAGCTCAAGAAAAAGGGTTAAGATGTTGAAACCACACCACACACCTCCAGTGAAAAGGCTTGAACACACCTACTTGTTTTTTAGAAAGTCGTCAAATCTATGAAATAACACAAATGGAAGTATTTTGGACAGAAACATTATCGAATTAAAATGATCTTACATTTTTGTCTATGAAGTACAGTTGCAGAAAAGCAAGACAATTACATTTCTACAAAACTAAGTTCAAGCCTTTGCATTACATTTTTTAATGATTGGAAACGCATTCAGTCAAAAGTTTCTAATAAGAACAAATTTGTACTCCTTTGCCTTACAGAGCATCTCATAGTCGTCTGTGCCTTAAATAATGGTCCATTTTTAAGTACCACACCTCCTGGGTAAACTTCCCACCCTCTTCTTCTCTTGTACTTCGTCACGCACGCACGCACGCACGCACGCACACACACACACACACACACACACACCAGTGTTGCCAGATTGGAAATGTCCAACTATCGTACTTGGAAGAAAATTATTGTGCACGAGTCAATCGCACAAAATAGAGCTATTTAGCTAGACAAGATTTTTTTGACATGACCTGCGGAAGGCTTTGGTGTTTGGTTGTATGTTTTCTGTCAGTGCTTACTTTTAGGCTGCTCTACAGACTCTGCCGCCTTCTTTACCTTTCCCCTGTCTTCACCTTCCTTCAGGACTGACATAAGCGCCGCTGCCTGCAGTGGGAACGTTAACTCTAAGAACACCTGATTCCTTTGTAATTCATAAGGTAGTCGTAAGGATCGCCGTCGAGTCCAGCTGCTTGTAGTTTCAGCAAATAAATGTGTGTTTTAGTCGCGTTTTTTGTTCCTCCTATTGAATGCAGCCATTTTGCCTTAGTTTTACCACTCGAGGGAGCGTGTCCCGGCGTGTTCATGTGGGAAAGTGACGTCAATGCATACCCTCTATAGAAACCATATAATTACAACGACCATCAAAATTCTGAAATTATTGTACATTATGGGATTTTTTTCATTATTGATCGTACAGAGGTCAAAATTATGGTACAAATACGACGATTATGGTACGTCTGGCAACACTGACACACACCACGTATTTAACATATTCTACTCCAACACATCTCATACACATTCCCATCATTTCGTTTTGTTTCTGACACGCTGCCTTGCCCTGTCATCCTCAGGTGTGGCATAAGATCCTTAGTCAAAACATGAATCAGTATTAAACGGTTTGAATTTAAAAAAAAAAATTGTAGTATCAGTGATGAGTAGTCATGGGCGAGACATGCCAGCTGAAAGTATCATTAATTATTGTCCTGTTAAGAGCATAAAAGATGCATTCCTGTGCTGTGACCCGTGTTTACGCATTGTGTATCTAAACCCAGCGGTATGCAGATCACATAAGCTCAATGAACACTGAGGAGGACAGACCCGCCTATTATTCTAGTGGTCGATCACATCGTTTTTTAAGCTATTGATGATTTTTATGAATTTTTCCTTCAAATCATGAATATTTTCTTACATTTACAATATGAGTTTCTTTCAATTCCCAAATAAATATAATGAGACATTGTGTAAACGTTCACCTTTTTCATGAATAAGTCTGTGTTTATCTGGTTTGTGTTTGTAGTCATTGTAGCTAAAATCATAAATTACTTCCATAAATACCACAACAAAGCTCCTGCTTTTTAAACCATTTTTATCATAGGGATTCAGAAAAAAATCCTCTTCTGACTGAGTTGGACGACATATGAGTCATGAGGATTTTTTTTCTGTCCAAGCGGGCGTTTTGACCATAATAAACTAAAATGTGAATCGGACATTCGAATCTAAAGCTTAGATCAAAGGTCTGGTTACAATAGACTTAATCTTCTGTGTGAAGAAATGTAGGTCAGTAAACTTCTGCATCACCACATTCCTTTTTAAAATTGATTCATTGAATATAACTGATTAATTGATTCAAGTGATTCATAATTAACTTGGGACTACAAGAATCATAAGAGGAGACTGAGGAGTATGCTGCGTATTGATTTTGCAGTACTGGAGTTTAACTGGTATCGTTGGTCAGTGTTTTAAATGTACTTGCACAATCAGTCTTCAAGACCTTTATTGCCTTAAAGAGAGCTTTGATCTGCCGCCCTATATTCCAGAACAATGTGAACATAGCCAAATAGCAAAATAATATGTAGGCTACTATTCATTTATATAATAATTCATTTTGCTGGCACAGACTTTGAGACTTAACATTAGTTTTAGAACATTAGTTAAAATTAACTTGCTAGAATTCCACCCTACCGAGTTTCTTCCCTGATATCAGTACACCATGAGAAAAACTGAGATGGATACAACAATACATGTGACTAAAATAATGTACTCTCTCCAACCTGCAACAAACCTTCAACAGATGTTTTTATTAGGTTGTTATGAAAGTGACAGGTGAACTTTAATCATACATCAGTTAGAGAAGATGTGAGTATTTTTTTATTAATTTTTTTTTTTTTATTCATTCATTTATTTATTAGATATTATTTATTATAATGATCTTGCTTGGTCTATAAACACCATGCACTGTGCTGTGTTTTACCTTTCTGTGTTTTTCTTATTTGCTCCCGTAAAGCTGCTTTGGAACAATGCACATTGTGAAAAGCGCTATATAAATAAAATTGAATTGAATTGAATTGAAGTATTCAAGTCTGTGTGTATGTGGGTTAATTTTTGGGCCAGTCTGAAGCAAGGGCTGGAGGGGACGATGCCCACCAGATTTTCCTTGAGCCCCTCCAAAATGTCAACTTCTTAATTGTATTATCTATTAAATAGTTATCTGTCAAATTATTCACGGAAAATGTGCAAATTATGCATGCAACGAACAAACCTGTTCAGCCAGCCTAGTACCTATGGGCTTGGTCTGAAGGGGCGGGTTTGCGGGCGTTCATATTTCATCACAGCAAAGGAAAATTGAGTTAGTAAGATGACACGCCTGGGTGGCCTGCTGCTGTGGTGATAGAAAACACACACACACACACACACACACACACACACACACACACACACACACACACACATATTCTGGAACTGTCTGCATAGAGATAGATGATAGAGATCAACTTGTGTAAACACCTTGGTTTTTATCTCAGATAAATGTAACATTGTGTAAACTTGCTAATCATATACAAGCAGAACATTCTCTAAGCACATGCCGACAAATGGCCCCAAATCTGCTGGAAGATCTTATTAGATTCCCTGAAGTCTAATTGTGTTAGGTGCATAAACCACAAACCAAACCAGTTCTGAGGTGAAACCCAACAAACCTTACAAAAGCATAAACCTAATGAAAGTTATTGATTATGAGTGTACAGATATTTTTATATTCAGTGGTATAGCCATATATGCTAGTGTTTATATAAAACACATATAGACGCTGTGTTTGTGTTTGTGCATGCTAAGAGTTCTATAAACACCAGCTATCAGTAGAATTTTTTTTTCTCATAAACATTTCATGTCATTTTTACTCGAGGTAACCAGATCACAACAGGCACAGTCAGGTATTGTTCAGAGTGATGCAACATTACAAGTGTTCCCATGAGCAACCAGGTGTGTGTACCTGTATGTGTGTCTCCGTCAGACACAAGATCCGCCAGCCAGTCAGACAAAGGTAGTTTCTGTAAGAGCCGGTCTGTTCGACACACAGCCTCTCACCCTGGGGAAAGAGAGAATAATGTTTGTTTGCTGAACCAGCTGATGTGTATCGCCATTTAAGTGGAATTGAAAAGCTACTGAAACCTTTTAAGTTTCAATAATAAAATGTATAATAACACACACACACACAAAGTCAGCTGATAGGTTAACTGAAATGACTGGTATCCCTGGATATGATGGTTAAACATTCACTCAAATTGTTTCTACAGTTGCAACTGCAAGGGAGGTTTCGGTTTGCTCTCACTCAAACCTCACCCAAAATATCAAGGTGGTGATTTTGGTTAAAAACTGGGCTGATAACTAAATGGTTTTAGATGTGAAACCTGTAGTTTGAGCCTTTGCTGTTGAGGAACTCAAGGGGAAGTACCTTTGTAAACATAATTGTGGGGAATTGGTGTCAATCCTTTTTTTACAGAAATTGCTACTTCCTGGTGCTATAAATCCATAACTAGTTTCTGCAAATGTGGTGTAGGCTGGATAGAGAGCTAACAGTTTTGTTGATGATGTCATCAGTGGATCTCATTACTAAAACACTTAGACAGTTCTCAGACATTTACATTTGCTGCGTCCCAATTCGCCTACTTACACTATGCACTAAAAGTATATACTGTTTTTGTTATGGAAAAGTATATACAGTACATTTTAGTGCGTAGCAAAACTGTATGCACGCACTGGGACATACTAACGCAAAACGGAAGTGGCCGTGGTTGCCTAGATGACACTGTGATCTTGAACTGTCACGAACATCAAAATACAGCTCCACTTTGCATTTAAGTAGGTGTAGGCTATTTATTAATTCACTGTTTCATATGTAATGTTTACTGTATACTCACATTTATTCTTAATTCTTAATTAATTCTATTTTCAAATACTATTTAGGATGGATAGTATGCGGATTGGGAAGCAGCAATTGTTTTTAAAGCAGTCAATATTGGGATACTTTTGGCTAAACTACAACTGACGTCTGTGCAATTTCTCCATTGGACAATGTAACAATTGTTTATGTATTATCAAAACTTTTCATTTCGATTTTTTTAAGTGTGATAAATCAGCAAATCACGGAAGAGTCAATTATCATTATGCAGAGTCAACTACAATAAACTATACTACATGAAACAAAAACTAAACCAGTGGAGATCAAAAAGAAATCTAAGGACATTTAGATGGCACTATGAGCAGAGTTGAGTCCTAAATGTCTAATCATAGGACCTCAGATGGGACATGAACATCACATCAATTCTCAGAAAAACATTACAACACATCTGCTGCTTAAGATCTGTGAGCTGTCAATTTCTTAACTCACATTTACATTTATTCATTTGGCAGACGCTTTTATCCAAAGCGACTTACATGTAGGAGAGCATATAAACATTTTGTCAACACGCTAAACAGTACCGTTAGTTTACAAGGCCATGTTAGGAGGATTAAAACTGAAGTAAGCAAAGGAGAGAATGAACAACAGACAGACAGTCAGACAGTTATTGGTTAGTCAAATAAATGCGGAACAAGTATGTTTTGAGCTGTTTTTTGAAACTTGTGAAGGATGCTGCAGTTCGGATTGGGCCCGGTAGTTCATTCCACCAAAGGGGAACCGAAGGTTTTTACTTATTCATTACTCAAATAACTTCTGCTTGGTTTGGTTTTACATTATTGCAGTCCAATTAAAAATGAACAAGACACTGGGAAAATATAAATATTCTTCAAGGACAGAAAGGATTTTTGGCCATTTCTTCCCTTCTCTCTTATAAATGGAAACCAGCTTAGAAGTTAAAGTACTTTAGAGTAGGAAAACTCTTCATCTGCACCACAAAACCACATCCTCTCAGTTTTTTCATCATTTGTTTGCTTACTTTTTGTGTTAGCGTTTTTTAGCCTTGTGAAATTGTATTTCGTTGAGAATCCAAAAATTAAAACTTACGGATTTTACTTTTTAAAATGTGTTTCATTTTAACGTAAACGCTTCAAACAAACATGTCATGACGCATCTTTTACATTGGAAGTGAAGTAGTGGGTTTCATTGCATTCATAACCATTTGTGGTGTGTTGAGGAAACATCTGAGATCTAATCAAACCAGTTCTGCCCGACACAAAGAGTTCAACGGATCTTTTATTTGAATAATGACAAGTGCAAATGAGCCAGAATAAGAGGATAGGGAGGGACGTTGTGAGGGATGTGTTTAAGTAGTCACTCATTGTCCCTGTTCACATTTGAGATCTGACAATCATTTGGTATCACACACAATGTCTGCTGCAGTGCTTCCCAGTGGCGGTTCAATTTTTACCACCTTGCCTGATGTTCTCTTCTTCCCAGAGTTTGTGAGTATGATTTGTGATTTAGTCAAATCAGAAGAATGTAAACATGTGGATGCTTATGGCTTAGGGAGGATTATAAAAGGATTCCAGGATATTGCTGGATTTGATGGTGATGTAATTTTAACAATCACTTTAAATGGTTTATGAGAAGCAGTTGGCTTTGTGAGATCCCAATATATTTCATATAAATTTGAAACATATGTTTCATGTTTCTAGTAACATTCTAGCAAAAGAGATTTACAATTAACTTCTATGAAACTACTAATGTGTTTTCTGCTACCGCTTTAGAGTCTAGTTAATGCTACCTTGTACATGATTTAATACTTGTTAAATCGAAAAGTCTACAGGTACAGTGGACCAATGAACTTACAGTGTTAGATTTAAAACAGGTGTACTGAAATGCAAATGAATAGCTGTTATTGCAGTTATGACTGTCTGCCATTTAGAGGCAATTGATCAGAGCAAAAGCCTTAATTATTGTGCAATGCAGTTTACTGTGGGGTGGAGCTGCTTGTAAAATAACTGTACACTCTCTTTGCTTTGTGGGATAGGCATATGAAGATGGAGTAATGGTTTATATGTGCTCTGTAAAAAGTTTTAAACCAAGGCTATGGTTCAAAAGCAAATAGTGTTAAACATGGAATGACTCTATAAGTGAGAGGTATTTTTAGATGAAAATGAACACGCACACACGCATGCACGCACGCACGCACGCACGCACGCACGCACGCACGCACACACACACACACACACACACAACGACGCGCACGCACACACACGCACACACGCATGCACGCACACACACACACACACACACACACACACACACACACACACACACACACACACACACACACACACACACACACACACACACACACACACACACACACACACACACACACACACACACACACACACACACACACACACACATAGTTCTTAAAGGGGTCATATGGCGCGAACAGTGTTTTTCTGTGTCTTTGGTGTGTTATAAGTTGCCCATGCATGTATTAGACACGTAAAATTGCAAAAATTAAAGTGTGGACAAAAGATGCATTCTATCTAAAAGCGAATGCTCACCCAGACCTGCCTGAAACGCTCGTGTAACCACACCCCCACAAATCTACGTCAGTTCTGGTATGATTGACTAAGACCCCCAAATGTATACGCAAGTAAGGTGGGCGTACCTGTCAGTACAATTGCTTTGGAACCTGATGTTCCAAATATGGTAAGAGGCGTTACATTTCCTCACACGCTTGCAGTATTCGACCAATCACTACGCACTGGTTAACTGGCCAATCATAGCACACCTCGCTTTTCAGAGCGATGAGCTTTGTAAAAAATCTGCGCGTTTCAGAGAGGCGGGGCTAAAGAGGAGATACAAACATGCACGGTATGTGGAAAATACAGCGTTTTTGAACCTTAAATCGTGTATACACATCATAATTGATAAAGTTTAATTTGCTCGTACTTGTGAAAGCTCTATACTATTGAATTAACAGAAGCTGTGATTAGGGCTGTCACGATTATTAAATAATCGTCTCATCGCGATTGTTTGACCTCATCGCGATGGTTTCAGATCATCGCAATTATTGCACATCTCTATAGAAGACACTAGGGGGAGCTGAGTGCATCTGCATATTGCATTTTTTTAGTGTATATATTGTTACTAAAGCATGGTAATACTGGTAAAATGTACCACCACAACACAATCACTTAAAAAAAAAAAACATACAATTTAATATTATTTAAGCAAATCTCAGTGTGAAAACCAGTCTACCAAAATTTCATTAACACACAAGTAAAATTTTACTGTAGTCTTGCAAGTGAGAAAAAAACAGACTAGAAGCTTTTCTATGACTGATAGCATTTTAATGGTGGCTTCAATTCACACCTGATCAATTTACTTAATTTACAAGTATTTGGTGGTTGTATTATTGACAGGTAAAAGCCTAAACCTTAAATATATGATGACCCATTTTTTTCCGATGTATTTCCAAGAAAAAAACATAGTCTTGTATTCAGAACAATATGGTCGTTTCAATCGCTGAATCAAAAATGTATGAGAATTAAATGTCAAAGCTCAAAAACAGACAATTAATCGTCATAATCACCAAAGCCCTAAGACAGACAATTAATCGCCATAATCGCAATGATTTATTAGACAATTAATCGTCAATCAAATCTGTGATAGCGTCATATATATATATATATATATATATATATACAGTAGTCAACATTTGAGTGGATCAAAAAGGTTCATCAAAGTTGTCCTAAGACAAGAACAATACCTGTTCTTGTCTTAGGACAACTTTGATTAACTTTTTTGATCCACTTCAAATATTGAGTACTGTATATACACACACAATTTTAGTGACCCTATATGTGTGTGTGTGTGTGTATTATATCCTTGTTTTTGTTCAATAAAATAAGAAAGAATGTGTGTGACACAGACTCAAATTTCCTGTCTTACACCGTGTCTACACTGGATGCGGCGTGGCGCGACAAAAGACAATAGAATGCATTAGAACCCATTATAATTTTACATTTTGTCCACACTGGATGTGGCGTGGTGTGACGCCGACAATCCCATTACAATCCCACTACTCCCATCCGGAGTAGACACGGTGTTATTATAAATGAATAGTTCCGGTTCTGGATGCCGATTGGCCAATAAAGCATTGTGTTGTGTTAGTGTATTATATTTCATTATTGTTTACATGTCTTCTGGGCATTTTAATTTGCTTAATAAAATAACGTTCACATGTAAATTGATTTAATTGTTTTTATTATGTATGCATTTGGTATTTGTAAAACAGCTCTCAAGGTTGTGTATTTTGAATTGAACCTTATTCATAATATACAGTAGAACAATAAATACAAACAAACTAAAACAGAGGTAAACATGAATTAAGAAAGAACTGCTTTTTAACCTGTAAGACATCAATTGTCAGTAAAAACCAGTTGATACGACTACTTTGTTTTGTACTAAGTGGCAAAATTTCATAAGAAACTCATGACACACCCATTAAATAAGATCTACAGGGACTAAACTAACAAGAGTATCCTGCTAAAGCTGGTTGAGGGCAAAGAGACATTTCTATTTAATCCCATTAAGCAAACATCAGTTTTTTAAGACAATAAAAATCCTAGTAGCCTATATTTAATACATTTAACATACTGTATATACCATAAAGAATAATGTTCACCATGTGTTTTGCATGTGCATGCTTACAGACTTACTAGGTTCATTTGATGCAAACCTAATCTTGATCAATCCATAAAATCACAGAAATAAACAAGAATAGAAAAAAACAAGATGATTTTTTATGAATTGGTAATATTTTACATTTGAGTTAGGGGATCTTTTTTCCTTTGATTATTATGTAAAAGGATCTTTGTTTGATACAGGTGTTTGGTGGATTGGTGTGGACCCTGGTAGCTTCCACACAAGTGGTCTTTCCAAATCCTCTGGGCTGGGTCATGTTTGTGTCCATATTTTGCTTTGTCATGACCACCATTTGGTTCTTTATATTCCTCACTGGTAAAAACCAGAGTGGCATCTGGCCTAGTCTGGTAAGAAATTTCAGTTCATAGTACATATTTTTTTGTCATGTTTGAGTATAATTTGAAGTCTGGGGTACATGAACATGAATATATTTATAAAAGCAAACTATGTGTATGTGTCTAGGTGGATGGTTAATGAAACTATGAATGAACTTTATTTATAATAATAACATATGCAAAGTAATAAGTGTTATGTGTTCATATACTTTTTGGCACCACTGCCTAACTTCTTTCTTCTGTTCACATCAGGATGTTGGATATCATGCCACTGCTGCATTATTTTATCTAAGTGCATCTGTGCTTCTGGCTCTAGTCACTATCACGTCGAGAGTATCACCTCTTGCAAGTGGTTTTTTCAAGATCTACCAGATATTAATTGCCGCTGTGGTAAGACTCATACGTCCCTGTAGTACATCAAATCCAAGCATGCCATGTAATTTCCTACCCACCCCGTTTAGAAACATGGTAATACAGAAGCTCTGGCAGATATGTAGTGTATAAATACAGATGAAGATGAAACGTGAGAAGCACACTCATCAGTGTTAAAAAATGTTGCTTGTTTGGGTTAAAAAACAATAAATGGGTTTCAGTGTACTTTTAGCTTAAATGTGATTAAATGAAAGCCTTCATTGTCACGTGACATACAGTGAGTCAATAAATAAATAATAATAATAATAATTGTTAGTATTTTCATTCCATTACTTTCAATACGTCACAGTCTCCTAAGGTTTGCAAACCCTTGGGGTTTAGAAGCTCCTGAACTAAGGATGACATAAGATAACATTTTCATTTGTTTGCAGGTGATGGCCTTCATTACCACATTGCTGTACTGCATTCATGCAATGTTTTCCGCTTTCCGGTGGAAGTCGTCCTGAAAATATAAAGCCATAAGAAACACTTTTCTACAGAACATCATTAAAAAGCCCCAGATGAACCAAACAGTGAACCAAACGCATGACAGCAAATCCTGCCAAACACAACCTCATCCAAACTACACTGTACCAGCAGGATACCAGGGACAAACCCACCACCTAAACTAAACAATCAACCAACCAACCAACCAACCAGGCAACCCCAAACAACTATATGGATCTATATGGATATAAGGGACCAATCTCTACCCTAACCATTCAACCAGCAGAATAAACAGAATAAACCTTAACTAAGCACCTACTGTATATTAATAACCAAACTACAGGATAGTTGAGGATGTGCTCAGCAAGAAACAATAGGTTTTTTGGCATTTCTTGTTTTTAATTATGCAATAGATCAGTATTTTTGCCAGTCTGTTTTCAATGACATATTCTTATATGAATTTTATTTGGTCTGTTTTGTTGTTAAATGTTTTGAAGGGTCTCCCATTCTGATTTCATCTAAAGTCTGTAAATGCATTTGATGTGTGCTGTATGTTCGAGCTGTCAAAAACAATCGACCAATCTTTGCATGGAATGTGGCTTGTGTATATATTCTGGAATATTCCCTTTAAAATAAATATATGAGATATCCATAATGTTTGACTACATCATTTGCAGTAAAAGGAGATTTTCATAAGGGTCATAGGGTCAAGACCCTATAATATTACTTTTAAAGGCCCATATTTTTATACACCTTGAATAAAACTTAAGATATGATTTCTGCATTGTACCAAACTATGAGAGGGAGAGAGAGAGAGAGAGAGAGAGAGAGAGAGAGAGAGAGAGAGAGAGAGAGAGAGCGAGTACCGTTTCTTATCAGGTCCCAGTTTAAAACTTTTTGTAGCCCTATTCCAGCTAGACTTAATGGTTTTCTATTGGTTCTTAAAGACGAATTGTTTAGCAAACATGCCTTTAAAAATCATGGTCAGTCTTGTGTGACCGTATGTGTGAACACCTGAGCACACTGACCTCTTGAATATTGCTCAAGTTCTTACTCAAGCCACAAACATCGCAAAAACCGCGTTCCTCTCACACCCCGCTACGCGACTGGAGCGCACCGCCGCTCTCCTCACGGCGGGAGGGTGTGTCCATACAGAAGCTTTTAGTAATGCCAAAGCAGGTTTTTCAGGTCTCCGGTAGACATTGAAAAGAGGGACCCGTGGCTCCGTTACTCCATTCTTTTCTGCAGCGGATAACGGCAGTGTGAAGATGGCAGCAGCCACGCAGCAGTCGATGGCGAGTCTGCCCAGCGGATTCCGCGTCTGTTCCACCGCACCGGACATCCTCTACATGCCTGAACTGGTGCGTGAACGCAACATCATTTAGCACAGTTTTCTCCAAAAAAACATGCAGTCATAGTAAAATATTATTATTATTTACTTAAAAAGTGGCTGAAGCCTTGGATTTGAAAATGTTATTTTCTTGTTACCTGTTTTTCTTATTCTTTTATATAACTTATTATTTTCTTCTACTTTTTCTTCTTGTATTATGTATCAAATGTGTTCTTTCGACAAAACAATACAAAGTTACACAAAAGAAATTGCATGGAGTGACTGGTTATATCTAACATTTTCAATGGGTCAGGTTTTGTAAATTTAAGAAACAATCCGTTGCAATAAGTGCTAATTTGCAATTGCGCCAATTAAGAAATTTAGATGCACAATTTTGGGTTGAGGCTTGATTCTATCACAGTGCTAAAACAACAGTTATTTCTAATGTTTAAGGTTTTGTTGATGCTGATTTCTTTACTTGTTTTCCCAAATGTCAGGATATCATTTAATTTTATGTATTCAAAGGAGACAGTGGAAGGAAGAAAAAATCCTCAAAATTATTCTTCAGTTGTAAAAATGATTTAAAGTGTTGCTTGAAAAGAGTTTGTTTTCTGGTTCTGGCAATTTTTGATGTTTCGCATGAGGATTTAAGGAGCTCACGTATCAGTAACTCACTTAAAAACTGAAATGAGCATGTTTTACTAGTGTGCGTTTATTATTGGATATTTGGGTTTAACCAGTGTGTGTCTGGTTTATAAACTTTGTTATTTGTTGATCGTTTTAAGGCTCTTGAAATCTGCGTGATCAAGTACAGAAGATATAGATTACAGCAAACGTATTTACATTAGTATGCATAAGGAGTTTTGGGTGTATAATTGTTGGTCTGTATACATACAGAATCGGTCAACTGTATAATTTAGTTTAAGTCCGTTTATCATTAACAAAATGCATTTTAAATGTGGTGCGTTAACTAATTTCAAGAGCAGTTATTTGCTTGGTTGCATTGTGGGTATGCACTAACAAACATACATGCGTGCATTTGTGTCCTTCAGGTGTGTGGAGGGCTGGTTTGGATCCTGGTGGCTTCCACACACGTGCAACCCAACAATCCTCTTGGATGGGTCATGTTTGTGTCTGTATTCTGCTTTGTAACCACTTTTCTCTGGTTAATCACGTTTGCCTGCGGGGGACACAAGAACAGGGGAATCTGCTCTTTACTGGTGAGAAGAGAAACTTACACTGGTCTGTGGTTTGAATGAGCTGGGTTTGATTGTGGGTTTTGTGCGCAGGACTTTCTTTATCACCTGATTGCTGCAATGTTTTACCTGAGTGCCTCGGTCCCTCTGGCCACTGTGACCATCAACATGAGAAACGCAACCACCATTGCCATATATCCCTTTAACTACTACCAGATCGACATTGCGGCAGTGGTAAGTACAGTATAAAACACACACACGTGTCATGTTTATGAAAAACCTTCAATAAGTTACACTGTGTGTATCTCAATTTCAAGCTCAACTTTGAGGTGATGTTATGATTTTGTAGTATATAAAATAATAAACATTAAAAAATATAGTTTATAAATAATAGTTATGCACAAAACGTTTTTTTCCCATGCAATTACAATGGAGTACCGAAACTTGGATTAAGTCATGGATCTGAATGATCTTGCTGAACCAGTTAACAAAGGAAGGGAAGATTATCAATGAATAATATTTATTGGATAATCTGTGACCTGACACATAGCTGGTTTCAGAAGACTTATATGGAATACATTTATGGTACTATGGAAATTATGTTAATATAAATGCATCAGTTTGCCACAATAAATCCTTTCATAGTGGTCGCATGAAAAACACATTTCTTCTTTAGTGCTCCAACAATGGATTTGGAACAAGATTTTTGTTTAAAATAAAACAAACATCTGACAATCACAAAAGATTAAGAAAAAAACTCACAGCTATTTAAAAGCTACTTATTATTCAGGGTCACTGCTTCTGATTAAAGACTTACCGCACAGCTGTTTGAAGTGCCATTAATGTTTAACTGAACTTTCATTCTCTTTCCCACAGGTATTCGCCTACCTCGCCACATTGCTCTACTTCATCCACTGCATCCTTTCTGCTTGTCGATGGAAATCCTTCTGTTGAGGCGAAACAAAGAATTGGGAAAAGTTGTATAAGCACTACAGAAAGTTAACATTGGAAAGCTGCTGAGGACGAGAGATGAATCTCACCCTCCACACCTGAGACTAAATTAACTCGAAACATGAAATTAACTCACTAATGTGTTTCATACTAGAGGACTCAGACCTCTTTCTTTTTAAAAATGACTCTTTCATATATTTGGGAGAAGGGAACTTTTTTAAGTATCGATACAAAGACAAATGAAGGAAACGTTTCTGGGTTTTGTATTCTCATTGTAACTTTGTACTAGATTAATCAATTTTGATGTATTTATCTTTACAACATACTATGAACACAATATTACAGTAAAAGACAATGAACTGGACTGTTTACGTTTGATGCATTTAACCGTTCACAGATGCTGAATACAGGCCAGAGAGTATTCTGGCGCTTGTATTTGTGAGATCAGCTTGTAACAATAGAGTCCACCTCTGAACTTGTAAAGAAAGTTCCACATTCAGATGGTGTCCAAGAACGTGTCTAGCTCATCCATACACATACAAGCAATGTCATCACAAGTCTATGTAATGTAAGCTAATAACTTAACAAACCAAGAAAAGGGCTATTGGCATATTCTATGTGTGGAAGTAAAAGCATGCCAAAATGTTGGATTTCAATAAACACCCTTTTAACAGAATACCTGAAAAACGTATATACTTTACTAAACAACTTTTGTTCTGGTGAAGGAGACACTCTGAGAACCTGGACAGACTCCAGAATCAAATGAATAAGATATGTTTTACATTACAGACCATCTAACAATGAAACACAAGTCCATGACCAACAATGGTTGGGGATGTATGACAACATAGATAAACACATTTAAAGTAAAAGTTCACCCAAAAATGAAAATTCTGTCATCATTTACTCACCCTCTTGTGATTTCTTTCAAAATAAGATAAAGAAAGTCGGTAACTGAACAGCAGCGGCACTTATTCACTTCTATTGTATGGACACAAAACCAATGCAAGTGAATGGGTGCTAGCTAACAACATTCTTCAAAATATCTTCTTTTGTGTTCTGAGGAAGAAAGAAAGTCCTACAGGTTTGAAATGACAAGGGGGTGAGTAAATGATGACAGAATTTTCATTTTTTTGGTGAACATCAACAAATTTAAATCCTTTTATGAACCTAACAGAGATTATCAAGGTTAATCGCAAAATGATCAGCAATTGTCTGGCACAACAATAAAACGCATCAATTAGACTGATAGCACCAGATTACAACTAAGACCTCAATTTACATTCCTGGACCACAAAGACTGAGATGTTCAACTATATTTAAGCATTTTTAATACAAAATAATTGTTTAAATAAAATTACCTTTGGGAACCGCTCTGAATCATCATAAGAATTTTTGTGCTGATGTTTTGAATCAACTAGTTCTTGTGAAAACAATACACTTGAACGAGAATATTCACTAAAATCGGAGAGACAGCATTTGACTATTTCTTTAGATAACTCAACTGCAAATCTTACCTAAGAAGCAGCAATGTATAATTTTGTCATGCTGCACTGCTACCTTTTTCTAAACAAATAGCTAGTTATTCTGAAAGCAAAACTATTTTGAGAACAGCTGAGCTGGATTGTCAGTGTGCTACTGAAAAATGAAATTGGCTGCATTGTTGGCACATCCTTTCAAGATTAATGAGCTGTTAATTAAATGAAATAGAGAAACAGTGGTGTCTGGGTTCATTGTAGGTTTATTGATGCTCTTACAGTAATGTCACATACAGGTGAATATAAGTAGAATGTGAAAGATTGAAAAACAATAATTAATATCTCTTCAAACATTCACATTGCAATAAACTAGAAATATATACTCAGAAACTCCATGAGTAACTCCAAATTTCCATGAGTACTTTTGCAACCTTAAAGGAGCAGTTCAACCAAAAATGAAAAATCTGTCTTCATTTACTCACCCTCAAGTTGTTCCAAATCTGTATAAATGTCTTTGTTCTGATGAACACAGAGAAAGATATTTGAAAGAATGCTTTAACCAAACAGATCTTGGCCGCCACTGACTACCCTTGTAGGAAAAACTACTTTATACATTTCATTGTTCTGTTGAACACAAAAGAAGATATTTTGAAGAATGTAGGAAAGCAAACAGTTCTGGGGCACTTTAGACTTCCATTGTCATTTTACCCACTATGGTAGTCAATGGTGGCCGAGAACTGTTTGGTTACAAGCATTCTTCAAAATATCTTTCTCCGTGTTCATCAGAACAAAGACATTTATACAGATTTGGAACAACTTGAGAGTGAGTGAGTAAATGACAGAATTTCCATTTTTGGGTGAACGGTCACTTTAATGTGCTGTAAAAGTATGGTTTAGGAGCATGCATCCAGTCCAGGCACCTGCTCCCAGACAACACTGCCGACAGTGCAGTCCAGCAGGACATCATTGTTCAGTCTTGTTCAGATCACCAGATGGTCCTTTTGACCCCTGCCCACACTGATCTCTTTACACCCTGCGCAGCTTTCACTTCCCCCCAGTGCAGACGCGTGTTGGGTACCTCATCCTGCACTTCCGGTTCCTTACGTGTACCAAGCTGTGGCCGGGCCACGATGACAGGCAGAGGCCCCTGCTCGTCCCTGAACTCCACCACGTTAAGCTGCTTTTTATCAGCTAGAGTCTGATGAGTCTCCTGTAGATGGGAAGAGGAGAGGGAGGCGGTTTTAAGCATGGGGTTTTTGTAGCTCAACGAGCAAGGCACTAGCAATGGGTTGATGAGTTCTATTTTCAAAAAACACAAATGGTGATAACACATACCACTATGTAGTAACACTACCAACTTCTTTAATTCAAAAGTGTAATGTCATGACAGACAGGTCGGCGGTCCCTAATTATCTTTTATTATGCTCATTTAAGCACTATTAACTTTCTGTGAACAATGGTTATTCTGCAGTGATCTCTCTCTCTTTCTTCATAACACCGACTTCTCACGGGAGCCAATCAGCAAGAACTCTTGAACTTCCTGGAATTAAATTGATTTAGCTTGAACTCTTTCTGGTTGTTATCTACTGTAACTTAGCACAGGTGCAGCAGGCTAACATAATTAGAGTAGTCTGTACATGATCTATCTCTCTGGAAACAGGACTGCGGTGAAACAAACTGGTATGTATTTGGCGTGACTGCATATTTTGTTGAATTACAGATTATATATTAACTTTATTGTTACTAGAATTTTTGTTGAGGAGAAGAACTGAGTATAAAAGATAAAGTGACTTTATACTGATAAATCACATTGTTCTGACACTTTACACAGTACCAGTACGTGACTGTGATACTACCAAATAGGGAATGTTCCTTTATATATCATTTCTATAAAAAAAAATGTATGGTTGGATTTACATTAGCGGCCAGGGTAAGGGATTTCTTTTCTACTTGTTATTACTGGCATGATGTAATGACTCTTTCATGGACAGGAAATTTGCGACATAAAAACAAAAGATGCCGATCTAGAAAAACATCACACAGCCCCCTTATCAAATGGGAAAGAAGATTATTGGCTACACTCTATAGGCTAGAAATAAATGTACTTTAAAAGGTTCTTCACAGCAATGCCATAGAAGATCCATTTTTGATTCCACAACCAACCATTCAGTCAAAGGTTCTTTAAAGAACCATCTCTTTCTTACCTTTTTATAAATCTGAAGAACCTTTTTCGCCACAAAGAACCTTTCGTGAAACAGAAAACGGTTCTTTTTGAAACTATTTAGACAAAAAGGTTCTTCTTTGGCATTGAGAAGCACCTTTATTTTTAAGAGTGTATGGGTTTGGTTACAAAGTCTTACCTGACTAGCCAGGCCATGAAACAGGGCTCTGGTGATGTTGAGGAGGTTGACGGAGCCCTCCACTTTAGCATACATGTCCTTCATTCCAATCAGCTTACAGAGAGTGATAACAGCCCTATGACAGTGCAAGCCATAACCTGAGAGCACATGGAGAACACATGGTGTGTTAAACAACGGTATTAGCCACACATCACATGTCTCCCGAGGTTCTAGATCTAGTCGTAAGAGCTTCCGCCAAGTTTCATTTCTCAGGTGTCAGAGATGAGATCAATGATGAGGTGTGAGAGGAACGTGCAGGGCCACTTCCTATGGGAGTGTGTTATGAAGTGATGTAGAAACAAGACTCTATGGATTTGAGTCTGAATCACAGACCGTCTCAACTAAAAGACATAGCTGTCATTTTTGGACAAGATCGGCTGTGGCTTGGACTAGGTGTGAAGAGAAGTCTGAAATGGGTACCACAAATATATTCAACAGATAAAACAGATTTAAATGTGTGCAACCAAGTCTATTACCTTCGTTCTGTTTCTTAATTCTTAGCGTGGTCCTTTTAAAGGTGGACTCGATGTCATGATATACTGCACATGGGGATAAAAACACATTTAAAGACAGCTAAATGGAGACAAAACGGAGTTTCACATCAAACTGTTGCTCTCTCTCCATGACTGAATATATATAGTCAAATCAAAATGTATTCAGACACATTTAACATTTCTCACATCAACACAGATTATTTGCTATAGTAATAGAGAATATGACAAGAACTCAGAGTTAACCTGCGTCAGAACAAATTCATCTTGATAATTTATGATTATCTTTTAAATATATGAGTGATTTTGATTCTAGATACATCTTAATTTTTGAGCAATAAGGCAGAGGGAGATATTTTCTAATTTTTGCCGAGCTTTCAATTCTGCATGAAATTCATACTACTGTATACAATAGGTCTGCTCTGATCCACCAACAGAACTGGTATAAACGGTAATAAAAATACTAGAGATGATTTTGCAGCTTTAAATGAAATGTTACATCAGAGTGACCTAATTCCTGTGTAAATGCATTTATTCCCTATAAATACAGGAGTTCAGGATTTAGGATTTTTGCTATAAATCACATATGAGAAAACTTCAAGAAACTATATCTATGCCATTCCCACCACTGGAAGCTTTCTCTCAAACCCCATCAAACAACATTTCCAGTTTCTGCAGGGTGACCACAGGTCTTCAAAGTGGTGTATGACTCACTGGTATGGTTGTTGTATCTTTCGATGTAGTAGAGATAATGCACAGCTCGGTTCTTTGCCTGCAAAAAAAACAGAATTGCTTATCTTATCTGGCTGGCTGAAGCACAACAGTTGAAGGTGTTCATTTTCAACTTTGGATGTTCGATTTCAAAAAAGAAACCTAAACATCCTGCACAGTCGACACTTATAAGGTAATAAAAGACGCATTTAGAACATAATGAGAATGTAAGTGTGACCAGTGTCTTACTTTTCTAAGTGCAGTGTTCCTGTCTGCTGCCTTCCCCAGTGCAAATCCTGCGGAGAGGTGAAGAAAACAGCCCATTACCTCTCGATTATGGCCATTCTGTCTTTCCACCCACATATTAAACTGTATTACTACAGGGTTGCTTCATACACTCCAGACACTCTATGACTATTAAAGTCTCAGCTGAGGGTAAGATTATTAGATCTGTCTCTTTTCATAATGTCACTGTCATCTGTTACCACTGACAAGCCATTTAGCCTTTAAAGAGCCATCACTAATAAAGTGTGTGTGTGTTTGGATTCACCTGCGGCCCCGTTTCCATTGCCCACGGCGACTAGAGCACTAATAGATCTCTTCCTCCCCTCCTTGGCTGTGATGTTAAACACACTCTTGACCTGTCAATCAAAGAACAAACATCACATATGACTGCTGTCAATATCTGCAAGGGAGAAATTTTGTGTGTGCACTTCCACTATGCAACCAGTAGGAGGCAGTAAAAGCATACTGGCAAGGGCTCCGATGAAATCAATCTCAATACTGCAGTGGTCCCTATGCACACATGTGCTTTCTCTCGCTTTAGGCTGTAATTGTATAGGGTGACGCATTTATAGATAAGCATTTTTCTCTCGCTCCCTGCAGTCGGTTGTGTAACAGTTTGCTGTAGGGGTATCTTATTGATGGGGAAAAAAGACCACTGACTGGAAGAACAAAATACAGGAGATGTTTGATACAGGAGTTCCTTAAGATTCATAAATTGTACAAATGAACAACTCCGCACAAGAGATACGCATCTGATCATGCCATAAATCTGTTTCATTTCACAACACTTTCAAACCAACTGTTTTGCTGTTGGGCCAAGACAACGAACAGGTGTGCAAGAATGAATATGCTTCCACTAAAACACATTCATGCATTTGACTAATCATCTCACAACCCCACACTAACAGAAAAAAATCTTTCTGGATAAAAATCCACTGCACCCATCTCTTTGACCCTATTCACATTTGGTCTGGGGCTAACGGGGTCGAAAATATTGGGATCCAAGCAAACGCAATCGCATCAGGTTTGTAGGTAGTGAGTCTCGTGCGTGACAACGATGTCTACTGATCAAATCACTCGCAACAAATTATAACAGCAGATGTACACAGTGACTGGTTCTAAATCCAAGTAATTTGACACAGTGCTATTTAAGTGGAATAACTAAAAACGATGACAGGAAAAAAGAACAATGTTTATTTGGGAAAAACAGAGAAAGATGGGGGTGACTCCCGCCTGCATTCTGTGTGACTGTGAAATAAATGCCATCTGTTCAGGTTGTTAGACACACGCACACGCACACGCACACACACGCACACACACACACACACACACACACACACACACACACACACACACACACACACCATAGGCGTAATAAGTTGTATATTGTACAAACTGTATATTCTATCCCCTAACCCTACCCCTAAACCTAAAGATCATAGAATACTTTTTGCATTTTTAGATTTAAAAAAAATATTGTTCTGTACAATTTATTAGCTTTTGTGCCCGTGGGGACCTCAATTTTGGTCCCCACGGTGACACGAGTCCTCATTGAGATGGTGTGCATTCAGGTTTAGGTCCCCACCGGGCTATACAAACATGAACACACACGCACGCACGCACGCACACACGCACAACTCCGTAACCAATCCTAATACACTTTTGTTTTGGGCTTCACAATGATAGAGGTTTTCATACACACACGCACATGCACAAAACACTAGCATTTGCTCATTATCTGTACTTGGACTGGGTCGTGTTATTATCCAATCACTACAACTGTTGTCTCTTAACCCATAAATGATCACTAAATTAAAAAACAACTCCACCTCTCCACAATAATAAGGGGGTGAAAAAACTTCTGCTGAGCCATTATAAACCAAATCTATCAAAATATAAATATATTTTGTCTTTATACAATATATTTTAACATAATTTCCCTTTAAGAATACAAGAATGAATTATTCTACAAGAAGAACGTCATATTCAGTCAGGATGCCTTGAGGGCAGTGTTGGGTAAGTTACTCTGAAAAAGTAATTAATTACTAGTTACTAATTACATATTCAATAGTGTAATTAGATTATTGTACAAATTACTCTCTCCAAAAAGTATTTAATTACTTATTACTAATTACGTTCTATATCCTAAATCAGGGCTAGTCAACTGGCGTCCCGCGGCCCAAATGCGGCCCGTCAATCATATTTACCTGGCCTGCCTTAACATTTCAAATAAGTGGAGAGACTTTAAGAACGGAGTGCTTTAAATGCATGTCCTCCTGAGACGCCACATCTTTAAAAGCCCAAAACGCTGCTACATTCAATACGAAAGTAATTCCCGCGGCTCATAATGATTTACGTCTTATAAACGATTTGATCGGTCAGTCCAAGAAACTTAATGTTATTTACAACGTTATAATCAGCAATGCATTGCACAGCCACAGGCAATCGGTTTGCGCATGCGATAGGTCATGTTCTAAAACGCGTTTTGTGCCCTTGAAAGTAGGCTAACTGTAGGAAGGGGACACCACGTTAACGGTTGTCTCAGATAAGGGGAAAACAGTGTTGTTTTTATTACTGCATTCATTATGTATAACGGCTATATTTACGAGAAACAGCTGTTCATCTCCCCCCAGAACTCGCACTATACAAAGGATCTGCCCTATAAGTGCGTGGGGCGCATGAATGCGATCGGAATTCACCCGAAGATGTGATAATAGCGTTCAGTTTCTTGCACAGATCAATTGACTCGCTTTATAAGACGCGAATTTAACATCACAAGGGGCAGGGATTACTTTTGTGTTTTTTTTACTTTTATTGATTTAACTTTAATTAATTCAACCAAATATCTTCTATAGAAATATCTTCTTGAAAAAACAATGCCACCCACATCTTGGATGTACTGTAGAACTGTGGGTGAGTAAATTAGTAGCAATTTTTGGGTAAAGTAACGCTTTAAGGAATATAAAATACAGTTAAAAAGACAATATCCCTTTTAATTTAATATCATGAAAAGGCACAAATACTGGATGCAATATTTGTGTGCATGTTTTAATATATGGCCTATAAGTAACAGCAACAAAAACAGTATAAAAGGAACAAAACGAAATAAATAACAGAAATACAAAACAACAGAAGAAATAAGGATATGGTAAAAAAAACTGGCCCGCATCCTATTTATACTTTTGGAGTCTGGCCCCTGTCCTACATCAACCTTGATTATAATTGATTGAAGAATAGACATGAAACAGCGTATTTAATTCATTCAAATAAATAATAAATAACTACATAAATTATTCTTATTAACCGACTAAAGTATTACAAATGTGAGGATACATTAAAGCATACATTTTAAAGTTAGACTTATATGTCATTTCCACTATTGAATATATTACACAGTATTTAGTTCAATTACATCAGAAGTAACTAATTAAATTACAGAAGTAATAAGAGTAATCCCTTACTTTACATTTTCAAGGGAAATTTTTAATTACAGTAACTAATTACTTAGTAACTAGTTACACCTAACACTGCTTGAGGGCGAGTAAAACATGGGGAAATTTAGATTTGCTGGTGAAATATCTCTTTGACAACAAACATTATGTCCTTGTAAACAACTTTCATAGGAAAGCACATCTGTACATACACTGGAAATAATCTTATTTGATGACACACATGCTAAAAACACAAACGTGTGAGGCACGCTTGCCTACAAGGTGACCACAGCGTCAAATCGACCACAATGAAAAATGTTCCAATGCGACATAATTAGGAAATGAGGTCATCTAAGCTTTACAAGACATGATAAACCGCAGCACAAATGGGTCAGATTGAAGCCCATAACTATAAAAGTCTTCCTCTTCTTTTAATCCATCTCCATAACCATTACTTATATCACTCTTCTGTAACCATCAGCCATCTCTCTCTCATGTCATGCGCTCTTGAGCACTCTGGCTCTCGTCCCTCTCTCTTGGCAGATGACGTCTGTCCTTGGGAGAGTTTCTAGGCTTTACAGGAAATTTTTGGCTTAATTAATGTGCTTTTATAAGTACTCGGGCTCTTACGGTTTTTGCTTGTTCGTTCTCAGGACACCAGGGAGAATGAGGGAGAGGGAGGGCTGGAGAGGAATGCAGAGCGGAAAGCAAGCCTGATAATGTCCCCGAGCACTTCAAATTATTTTCATCTAAAGTGAACTGCAGAAGCTCCTCAATTCTGTGTAAGGCCCTCTGTGTCTGAATAGATCTAGTTTAGGTTACATCACAAGCTCATGTCAAGTGTCCCATGGCATGCAATACATTTCAATATTGTACAATAATCTCGATACACATTTAAAGGGACAGCGTCACACAATTAGCTATTGTCTGGTGTCAGAAAACTATAGAGCGAGTTGCACAGACTTTTAAGGTTTTTATTAATTTCGCAGCAAGAATTCGGATGAACTTTTCTCTTTGCGTTTCGCTGTTTGTAACAACAAGTAAGGGCGAGTGAACATCTTTGTCCAAACTATAACATTAAAGCATCTGACACTGGAAAAGACTGAGGGGTCTGACTCACAGTCTGATGCACTACAATCACTACTGCCAAGAGCACTGACACATCCATCAACAAGACAGAGAGACAGTATGAAAGAGAGAGAAGAGTTCATTTAACATAAATCATCGGAATAATCTGCCTTTCTTCTGATTTCTTGAAGTGTTCATATAGGAAAAGGTTTGACTATAAACCTGTCTACACCTCTGCCAATAAAGCTTTATGGAAATGAAACTACAGTATCAGAGGACAAGAAGAAAGACAACATGCAAAGTGCAGCAGAGTAAAAGAGAGAGAGAGAGAGAAGACCCGAGGTGAACCGCTGTACTGTTTTCCATTCTGAACTCAGCAACATTTCTGCCAAATGAGTCTGGTGGTGCCAGCCTGGGGCTCCATTCAGAAATTTGTTTATGAAACGTTTATTGTTGAGTATAATTAGATAATGCTCCAGACGCTCCGCACTACATGCTAATTTTGTGTTGTGCAGATCTGGTATCCCGTCAGCCCACATCCGGCAGTTAAGAGTGGATGAGAAACTTTGAGGGAATTAAATACAGTATACACACACACAAAACCACACGAGACTCACACACACAGTCCAAAAAAACACTACTTATGAAAATGACAAAAAGTACAAATGTCAATTACTTCCCTTCATATTACATTCACATTTTAGTGAAGAGTTAAATGAGTTTTAAATGCAATTGCAATTTCGTGTTGTACTCACCTCTATGACACGCGAGTCGAAATCTTCATACGTTTCTGTGGGGAAAAACAAAACTTTTTAATCCCCAAAACTGCACAGGTTGAGCTGTACACAGATTGCAGAAAATGCTCCTGAACGAACCCTATTTGTGTTGATTAGGGACAGCGAGAGTGTTCAACGAGATTTGCAGAGCAGTCTGTTATGACCTCTGCCCCCCGGGGGTCTACGCTTGCTGCAGTAACTCATTACAGGTCTTTCATTTTGCCTGTGAGAGGCGAGAATATTTCCTAGATTTAAAGCTGGGGGTGTTGCCGAGTGATTCGGGGTGAAAAGGTTGGAGCACATCTAGACGTGATTTAGACTTCGAGCCTCACTGTTGCTGGGCAATCCATCACAGGACTACCAAAGATTGCGCCTACCTCCCACCGGCCAATCAGACAGCGGGAAACCAAGACTGTAAGTGGCAGAACGGCTTTGAACAGCAGTGTAAATTACAAGGAAATTGCGCTTTCTGAAACTCGTTTTGAGAGAGGAGTGTAGTGTGTGCCTCAAGGCAACTAAAGCATGCAGGTGCAGATATTAGATCACATGTAGTGTGTAGTAGGAGTGTATAAAAACGTTTACAAGTTGTTTTAAACCTGCACATCCCTTTTCAAGTTAGACTAATCAAACATTAGCTGCCGTGCATTTTTCATTCACCCTGAAATTGGGCCATGTGATGTTAATAATAACAGAAATGTTACTAACTCAATAGGTTTTGGACACATCTAATATCTACATTTATAAAGCACACACACCTCCGTTGGGACCTGGGTCCGGCGGGCCCAGACTGATCCCACCCCAGGAGTTGCCCGTCCATCCTCTCTCTCTCTTTATCTTGGTCTTCCTGCGTTTGTCCCATTCATCTCTTTGGCGTTCCAGGGCTGCTGTGACCTCTTTTTGCTCTGCCTCCCCTCGCTGTGAGGGCCTCTGGACGGAACCATCCTTATACACAGCCGTGTTCAGACCGGGCCACAGATACCCAGCACGACCTGAGTATGACATCACACAAGTACAGACACTGTTACTGGTTTTTAGAGGAAACTTTGCTTCAGGAAAAGACTCAATGAACTGAAGTGAGAGAGTGAGGGAGAGAGACCAATCGATAGAACTCCCTTGAGGTCTTTTTAAGTGAAAGTAAATAATGAGACTCAATAAATGTGGCCGTCTGTGAGGGATATTGGCTTAACAGAAGGTTCGATTCTAACAGAAAATATGAACTACTGAACTTCATTATATCATTAGCTGGGTGCAAACTGAGTGAAATGTTTACCAATAAACGTTAATGTTATTTTTTAAAGGAGTTAAAATTCTTATGCAGTAAAAGCACTGGGCATACACTGGCAGACATTTACCAATGGAGATAATTCATTTAGAAGCATGGGGTTAAAGGGATACCTCAGGCTTGAATCAAAATTTCCCCATGTTGTACTTACCCTAAAGCCAATTTTTTGAAGCTACAAAAAGTGGATTCATCGATCGAAGAACGGCTCAACACGGCTCCGTGGTCTTAACAAAGGTCTTCTGAAGCGAATCGATACGTTTGTTTAAGAGAAATACCCATATTGACAACGCTTTTAACAACAATGTCTAACATCCGCTGCAGGCGAATGAGAGGCTTATTTTTCCACTAAATGATGGTGACGAAAGCACCCGACCTGAGGAGGCAGTGTTTCTATTGGCTGAAAACGGAAAATGCTGTGTTCGTCACAGGAACTTACGACACGCCTGCGTCATTTTCAGAAAAAAAGCCTCTCGTTCGCCTGCAGCGGATGTTAGACATAGCTGCAAACTCAGAAGAGTTGAAAAAGGTGACAGCTATACGATGGGGTGGGGGGGGTTTGGGGGGGTTTGTTTTTTGGTTTGGTTGTCTTTGTTTTTTTTTTTTTTTTTTTGTCTTTTTTATTTTTTTTATTTTCCCCTTTTTTTTTCTTTTGTTTTTTTTTTTATTTAAAAAAATTTGAGCTACAGGTAGATGTGGAAAATATGGATTTTTGTCGAATTTGAGATTGTCATAAAAAAATACACTGCCCTCGTCTCGCGATGCCAATGCTCCAAGTCATATTTAACATCTAAAATGATCTTTATTTGTCTACGTTTTCTGAGAGGTGCACCTTCCTAGTCTTTCAGGAAGCAAAGCGCTTGCACGTCTGACGTTTTGGTTTCGGTTTTAAAACATGCAGGATTGAGAAAATGAAGTGCAGGACTGATATTAAAAGAGTTACTTAGGACGAATATCAATCGCACCCAAATGCCTTACTCACTTAGAAGGGCAGAGCTCTAGAAGTGAAAATTCTAAAGGGAGACTGGCAACTATCTCTCATAACATAGCCGTGTCGATCACACGGGTGAGCTGAATAATAAAAATCAACGCCATTTTCTCTTTATCCGAGACGACACTTTGCGTTCGCCCTTTCAGCAATGCTTTTCACGTGCGCAAACATGACGTTTAGAACTCGTGATTCTGGTTGGCCCAAGGATTAAAAAAAGACGATGCCGTTATCTTGAATATGGTTGGCCAAACGAATCCAGGTGCTGGACCAAAGGCATTTCAGACGCTCGAGAGTAGACGCCCCCACACCCCACAAATTTTGATTCAAGCCTGAAGAATCCCTTTAATTCTACTTTAAGTCTAAAGCCCTGTTCAGACCGCCAGCGACACCCAGTGACAAAGCCAGGCAATGTCCTTCATTTCAATGGTAGCCTAGCGACACGAGCAACAGTGACCGTTGGCGACAGAAAGTGGGCGTGTCTAGCGACTCGACAAAGTTGTGATTCGCTCAACTTTATGCAAATGATGAGCAACTTCCGGAAGCGACTACCAATAGAGTACACCAGCAGAGCTCACATCCGCCGTCTCTCGTCTGTTACAGCAGGGTTTGTTTATAAATGTTTCTAGGACAACCAAAGCTAGGGACGCCTTCTGACGACCTCGTAGCGAGAGACTGGCGACACTGGTGGTGGTGTCTGGTGGTCTGAACGCAGCTTAAGGATCACAAGGAGTTAGGAAATGAAATGAAAAATCACTCTGATGAAACCATCACTGAATCAGAAACTCAGCATCTGTCTCACAAGACAGGTTTTGTGATGTCTGTCTTGAAGAACTGAATAATGTACTTAAGGTTTGGGAACCTTCAATTAGCATCAATACAGCTTTAAATGTTTTCAGCATGTTCAGAAAAGAAAGAAGAGAACTGTGGGTAGTGTGTACCTTCTCCAAGATTCTGTCCTCTGTTGAGATCTCTTTTCAATTTACGTTTGGTTCTCTTTCCTCGTCCCTTTCTGGCACCGGCGCCAGTCTCAGCTAAGACACCCCGCCAGAGCTCTTCAGCTGTCACTGAGTGGAAAAGACAAATGTCAATCAATCAATCAATCAATCAATCAATCAATCACACACACACCTATAGTCACACTGTATGTTAACACTTTGCCAACACACAGCCAGCTAATTAGCCAGTGTGACAAAACAAAGAATAAACTAACTAGTATTTTTTTAGCCTGTGAGTACAGATAAACATTTGCACAATAAGTGTCTATGTTCATTTCAGCTGTTGGTTTTGCCATGCAAAAATGGACTTTCATCCACATTCGGTGTCTGTGTGTGTGTGGCTGATCTGGGACATTGGGAGTTGTTTGATGTTGTTCAGATTTAATTAGGACTTAATTAGATGAGAGCGAGAGGGCTGCCAGGCCTAATGAAGCATCCGATTTCATCAAAAGCAGTTACAGAAACATCATAATTCTATGTGACAGCCAAACATCCCCAATACACACCGACTCACATCAAACTCAAGCAAACACACACTCGCATCCGGACTGACGCAATCGCACCATCTGCAAGAGAGACGCTGCGGGCACATCCCCATGTAGTTTGAAAAGTTAAAAACAAGCTAATTTTTAAAAGAACAAACGTCTCTTTTGTAACCTCAGGGCTCGAGACTCATTTTTCCCACTGGTCGCACTGGTGCGACCCACTTTCTCAGTTCGTCGCACCAATTTACAATTTGGTCGCACCCTTTTTTATAGTAATCATATAGTAATTTATATAATATTCAGCTATCCACATTCCGCTGCATAACTTGTATATAACAGTACAATTTGTATATAGCACATCTGTACATACAATATACTGCCTATTGTCCTTTTGTCTAATATTGTCAAATGTGTATTGTCTCTCACATATTAATTTTTTACGTTTTCTTACCTGTGCCTTGTCACTTTTTTAACCTGTATGTGCACTGGAAGCTTCCGTCACTAAGACAAATTCCTTGTGTGTCCAAGCACACTTGGCAATAAAGCTCTTTCTGATTCTGATAAAGACCTTGCATAATGACCTCAGTTGATGAATCACTCTGTTAATTTGTCACTCTGTCTTTTAAAATAGTCTCCTATAGACCACTTCTTATTTGCGCTTTAACACTTGCGAGCCCAATAAATCCAAAATAAATGCAAAGAAACATTGTATTTGTTATTTTATACAGTTGTTATTATTTTGTTTTATATTGAAGTTATATTGGCTATGAAATGATCTGACACAAATATAACCTGTCACTCTTCACAATCCTCATGTATTGCCCTCTTTACAAAAAGCTGTAATTTTGCCACTGCCTTCTTTATTTTTACCACATAAAATTAAATCAAATTAGCCAGCTCAAAACTCAAAAGTAACTCCGGACTAAATGATTATATACATTATGTACTTTACTACACATTGTCATAAATAAACTTTAAATACTAATTCTTACTAACCACTCTTGTTAAATGGTCTAAGCACGCTTGTGTTCTGCTGAACAAAATGAATCGGTTCAAATGAGTCATCACGTCGCAAATTGGACATTAGTGGACATTGACGCGCTGTTTTTCACAGCTGTTAGGACATCGCAAAAGATATAAGTTAACACGGAAAACACTTCATTGGATAGGAATTTTCCTTTATGTCAGCTGCATGTGTGGAACACTGGTCAGGGAAGAAAAGGCAACATGTTTTTGAGCACATTCACTCAGCTGTAATTCAGGTAAAAATATTCTCCGAATGCGCCACGTGAAACATTGATTCTGACGTCCGACCTTGCTTTTGATTAAAATGTGAGGGAGAGAGACCGTTCAGTTCAGAAACCAATGTGTTCGACTTCATTAAGTGCTGCACAGAATGATCGGAATATGACATCAATGTTCCGTGAGAGTGTTTTAAAAGCATATGGAGCGCTCTGTCCCGCAATGCTTTTATGCTGTTCGGTCTGTGCAACACCGAATGAAGTCAAACACACACTTTAGTTTAGAGACAGAGGGAGTGCACGAGCTCTCTGCTCGCTCTTTCCTGCACTAATCACAAGCGCGTCATTCACCACTCGTAAATCACATTAAATGTTAAATAAATCTTTGGCGGGGCAAAAAATCGTTTTACGCACTCGCTCCAATGTGAAATTTTACCTCGCACGTTTTAAAAAAACGGTCGCATTTGCGAGCATTTTGGTCGCAGTCTAGAGCCCTGAACCGTAACATTTTTTTACTTGTACTATATAAACGAAGAGGGATGTGTCTGAAAGTGCAAATGAGCGGTTGCATATATTTTGTAAAAGGATATTTCACCCCAAAAAAATTCTGTCATCATTTACTCATCCCCATGTAATTTCATACCTGTATAAATCACTTTGTTCTGATGAACACCGAGAGATATTTGATAGAATGTTAGCAATTTTCTCTTCTGGGACCTCAATGACTACCATAGTAGTCAAATACATTTTTTAAAAGATCTCATTTTATGTTCAACAAAACATAAAATGTGCTATAATTTTTTCTACTATGGTAATGGATGATGTCCCGGAACTGAAAATTGCTAACATTCTTCCAAATATATTTCTTTTGTGTTCAATAGAACAAAGACATTTATACAGGAATAATCTGAGGGTGAGTAAGTGATGACAGAACATTTATGGGTGAACTAACCCTTTAAGGATAAAAGGCAGCTGAACGTGTTTCTGCCTATTAAGCTTAAATAAGTCATATTTATCGGCAGATTTCATAGTGAAGCAGAGATTGTTTATGCTTAAAAAAACAAATTGTCTGAAATTTTTCCATACTGGTAAAATCCATGTGGAAGAAAATCATGCATAAATTTACAGAGGCAGTATAAAAGGTTCCTAAAGTTAATTTTAAGTTTCACAAAAGAATGAAGCAGCTCATTGTTCGTGTCAAGAGCTTGCAGTGGTCACTACTGAATGATTACATGCTATGAGGATTGCTAACAAGTTTGTAACTGATTCGGCAGACAAATAAATCTGAATCAATTTATGCACATCTAATCCCTTCTAGGGTGACCTGATGTTAAACATCTTGTTCAAGGGCTGCCGGTCCTGATCCCTAACCACTAAGCTTCAACATGTCAAGACTGTGTGAATGCACAGAAAAGCACAAACATTAACGCTAATCTAACTGTATCATCATAAGCGGCTTACATTTGTTGAAGAAGCTGCTATGTCTGTTTGGCTGCAGGGTGGCTGTGACTGGAGCGTGCTGGGTCGGACTGCGTCTGACAAAGTGGGATAGTTGAGCGGCGCCCCCTAGTGCTCTCAGTGTTCCAACACCTGTTGACAAGACGGACAGTAAATACTTTCCTCCAAAGCAAGAATAAGAATTCTGTGCTACCTAATACAAAGCCTAATAAAGACAGCTCTACAAAGTTCAGTACCCAAACCAGGATCAGAGATTACATATTACAATGACACAACTGTCCTAATGCTGGTTTGACAAGTTTAAATAAAATGGATAATTACAGAAACAAACTAGGAGTTTGTATATTACTTTGCCTGCGTTCACACCAATGTGTAGAGTACAATGTGTTTATGTTTATCAGTAGCAATCTGTTTCGCATTTGTTGCAGCAACAAACAGTCCTAGTTGTAGTTAAATCTGTACATTTGATCAGATGTTTGGTCACCGTCACTTTATATGTGCTTTGCATCCAGAAAAATGTGCACCCAATTTAAAATGCTCCCTGTCAATAAGCAGATCTAACTGCTATTGGAAAATGTTACTTAAGGCACAAGGTCAAATAAGTTTCTAAATGAATAAAATTGAATACAATAACCATAGAAAAAAATTATGTAAACTTAAGTCAACTCAACATCTTAAAAAACGCTAAAACGCCTTAATACCTTAATATATAACGTTAATAGTTGATTATTGCAGATGGGTTTCAGACACTGATGTAAAGCAACATACTGTGCAACTACTTCTGGTTTGTTGTGTGGAGAACGTAATGCATTTCAAACCTCTTATTATTATCTGCAATAAACCGGATATTTGAATCATATATATAAGACATATAACGTTATGTAAAATAAATAGGTACGAATTGACAAGTGCACCTCCTCTATATTTTTAAGGTCTGTACGACAATTTCAGATAGGAATGTCAGAGTTGCGATAGACTGTAGGGAAGACATTTTTCGGTAAATACGTAAGAGACACACCGAAGCATTTTCTAACAGATTTATTTTATTCCTGGTGTGTCTGACAGATGCAGTAAGCATGCTCATGTTAGCTTTATCTTCTAAACGTCTTCTAAACTACATTTATCCTTAATTATGCATTGATTTAAGTAACCACCAACAGCAACAACACTTAACAAAGATAAAACCACGATTTAAAGATTAAACTCACCTTCATATGATAACCTGAGGACACAACACAGCCTTGTGACAGCCGCCATGTTTAGATGCTCAGGGGTCCTTCAGCGCCGAGAGTGCTGTCCTAACATGTGCCTGACTAAAACATACTTCAACAAGAGTGTTTGTTCAACCGCTTCAAACGTTCAGATAAACGGTCGTATTTAAAAGCAAAAGACAACAAATGGACGAATGGATTACAGGTATATTTATAAGGTAATTTCATGAAATTTATGAATAATTTAGTGCCTGTGGGGTTTGTTTGGGGGCAGTGTGCAACTCTGCATCTAAGTTAACGTTATAAAGGTAATTAAACTGACCAATTATTGGGCGCATGACTGGTAAATTTATTTGCAAAAATTTGTTTTTTTTTACTAACGAATAAACGTAAAATACTAGTATAAAGTAAATATGCTTTAGTATAGAAATAACAGAAATCCCATAATGCACCATGATATTATCCCTGCAACTGAAATGCATGCTTTTATAACAATTTTATCAAGCATATCTTTGGATTTTGGATTTATATTTTGGATTATTATACCACATATGTGACCCTGGACATATAAGTGCGTGGGGCGCATGAATGCGATCGGAATTCACCCGAAGATGTGATAATAGCGTTCAGTTTCTTGCACAGATCAATTGACTCGCTTTATAAGACGCGAATTTAACATCACAAGGGGCAGGGATTACTTTTGTGTTTTTTTTACTTTTATTGATTTAACTTTAATTAATTCAACCAAATATCTTCTATAGAAATATCTTCTTGAAAAAACAATGCCACCCACATCTTGGATGTACTGTAGAACTGTGGGTGAGTAAATTAGTAGCAATTTTTGGGTAAAGTAACGCTTTAAGGAATATAAAATACAGTTAAAAAGACAATATCCCTTTTAATTTAATATCATGAAAAGGCACAAATACTGGATGCAATATTTGTGTGCATGTTTTAATATATGGCCTATAAGTAACAGCAACAAAAACAGTATAAAAGGAACAAAACGAAATAAATAACAGAAATACAAAACAACAGAAGAAATAAGGATATGGTAAAAAAAACTGGCCCGCATCCTATTTATACTTTTGGAGTCTGGCCCCTGTCCTACATCAACCTTGATTATAATTGATTGAAGAATAGACATGAAACAGCGTATTTAATTCATTCAAATAAATAATAAATAACTACATAAATTATTCTTATTAACCGACTAAAGTATTACAAATGTGAGAAGGATACATTAAAGCATACATTTTAAAGTTAGACTTATATGTCATTTCCACTACTGAATATATTACACAGTATTTAGTTCAATTACATCAGAAGTAACTAATTAAATTACAGAAGTAATAAGAGTAATCCCTTACTTTACATTTTCAAGGGAAATTTTTAATTACAGTAACTAATTACTTAGTAACTAGTTACACCTAACACTGCTTGAGGGCGAGTAAAACATGGGGAAATTTAGATTTGCTGGTGAAATATCTCTTTGACAACAAACATTATGTCCTTGTAAACAACTTTCATAGGAAAGCACATCTGTACATACAATGGAAAAATCTTATTTGATGACACACATGCTAAAAACACAAACTTGTGAGGCACGCTTGCCTACAAGGTGACCACAGCGTCAAATCGACCACAATGAAAAATGTTCCAATGCGACATAATTAGGAAATGAGGTCATCTAAGCTTTACAAGACATGATAAACCGCAGCACAAATGGGTCAGATTGAAGCCCATAACTATAAAAGTCTTCCTCTTCTTTTAATCCATCTCCATAACCATTACTTATATCACTCTTCTGTAACCATCAGCCATCTCTCTCTCATGTCATGCGCTCTTGAGCACTCTGGCTCTCGTCCCTCTCTCTTGGCAGATGACGTCTGTCCTTGGGAGAGTTTCTAGGCTTTACAGGAAATTTTTGGCTTAATTAATGTGCTTTTATAAGTACTCGGGCTCTTACGGTTTTTGCTTGTTCGTTCTCAGGACACCAGGGAGAATGAGGGAGAGGGAGGGCTGGAGAGGAATGCAGAGCGGAAAGCAAGCCTGATAATGTCCCCGAGCACTTCAAATGATTTTCATCTAAAGTGAACTGCAGAAGCTCCTCAATTCTGTGTAAGGCCCTCTGTGTCTGAATAGATCTAGTTTAGGTTACATCACAAGCTCATGTCAAGTGTCCCATGGCATGCAATACATTTCAATATTGTACAATAATCTCGATACACATTTAAAGGGACAGCGTCACACAATTAGCTATTGTCTGGTGTCAGAAAACTATAGAGCGAGTTGCACAGACTTTTAAGGTTTTTATTAATTTCGCAGCAAGAATTCGGATGAACTTTTCTCTTTGCGTTTCGCTGTTTGTAACAACAAGTAAGGGCGAGTGAACATCTTTGTCCAAACTATAACATTAAAGCATCTGACACTGGAAAAGACTGAGGGGTCTGACTCACAGTCTGATGCACTACAATCACTACTGCCAAGAGCACTGACACATCCATCAACAAGACAGAGAGACAGTATGAAAGAGAGAGAAGAGTTCATTTAACATAAATCATCGGAATAATCTGCCTTTCTTCTGATTTCTTGAAGTGTTCATATAGGAAAAGGTTTGACTATAAACCTGTCAACACCTCTGCCAATAAAGCTTTATGGAAATGAAACTACAGTATCAGAGGACAAGAAGAAAGACAACATGCAAAGTGCAGCAGAGTAAAAGAGAGAGAGAGAGAGAAGACCCGAGGTGAACCGCTGTACTGTTTTCCATTCTGAACTCAGCAACATTTCTGCCAAATGAGTCTGGTGGTGCCAGCCTGGGGCTCCATACAGAAATTTGTTTATGAAACGTTTATTGTTGAGTATAATTAGATAATGCTCCAGACGCTCCGCACTACATGCTAATTTTGTGTTGTGCAGATCTGGTATCCCGTCAGCCCACATCCGGCAGTTAAGAGTGGATGAGAAACTTTGAGGGAATTAAATACAGTATACACACACACAAAACCACACGAGACTCACACACACAGTCCAAAAAAACACTACTTATGAAAATGACAAAAAGTACAAATGTCAATTACTTCCCTTCATATTACATTCACATTTTAGTGAAGAGTTAAATGAGTTTTAAATGCAATTGCAATTTCGTGTTGTACTCACCTCTATGACACGCGAGTCGAAATCTTCATACGTTTCTGTGGGGAAAAACAAAACTTTTTAATCCCCAAAACTGCACAGGTTGAGCTGTACACAGATTGCAGAAAATGCTCCTGAACGAACCCTATTTGTGTTGATTAGGGACAGCGAGAGTGTTCAACGAGATTTGCAGAGCAGTCTGTTATGACCTCTGCCCCCCGGGGGTCTACGCTTGCTGCAGTAACTCATTACAGGTCTTTCATTTTGCCTGTGAGAGGCGAGAATATTTCCTAGATTTAAAGCTGGGGGTGTTGCCGAGTGATTCGGGGTGAAAAGGTTGGAGCACATCTAGACGTGATTTAGACTTCGAGCCTCACTGTTGCTGGGCAATCCATCACAGGACTACCAAAGATTGCGCCTACCTCCCACCGGCCAATCAGACAGCGGGAAACCAAGACTGTAAGTGGCAGAACGGCGTTGAACAGCAGTGTAAATTACAAGGAAATTGCGCTTTCTGAAACTCGTTTTGAGAGAGGAGTGTAGTGTGTGCCTCAAGGCAACTAAAGCATGCAGGTGCAGATATTAGATCACATGTAGTGTGTAGTAGGAGTGTATAAAAACGTTTACAAGTTGTTTTAAACCTGCACATCCCTTTTCAAGTTAGACTAATCAAACATTAGCTGCCGTGCATTTTTCATTCACCCTGAAATTGGGCCATGTGATGTTAATAATAACAGAAATGTTACTAACTCAATAGGTTTTGGACACATCTAATATCTACATTTATAAAGCACACACACCTCCGTTGGGACCTGGGTCCGGCGGGCCCAGACTGATCCCACCCCAGGAGTTGCCCGTCCATCCTCTCTCTCTCTTTATCTTGGTCTTCCTGCGTTTGTCCCATTCATCTCTTTGGCGTTCCAGGGCTGCTGTGACCTCTTTTTGCTCTGCCTCCCCTCGCTGTGAGGGCCTCTGGACGGAACCATCCTTATACACAGCCGTGTTCAGACCGGGCCACAGATACCCAGCACGACCTGAGTATGACATCACACAAGTACAGACACTGTTACTGGTTTTTAGAGGAAACTTTGCTTCAGGAAAAGACTCAATGAACTGAAGTGAGAGAGTGAGGGAGAGAGACCAATCGATAGAACTCCCTTGAGGTCTTTTTAAGTGAAAGTAAATAATGAGACTCAATAAATGTGGCCGTCTGTGAGGGATATTGGCTTAACAGAAGGTTCGATTCTAACAGAAAATATGAACTACTGAACTTCATTATATCATTAGCTGGGTGCAAACTGAGTGAAATGTTTACCAATAAACGTTAATGTTATTTTTTAAAGGAGTTAAAATTCTTATGCAGTAAAAGCACTGGGCATACACTGGCAGACATTTACCAATGGAGATAATTCATTTAGAAGCATGGGGTTAAAGGGATACCTCAGGCTTGAATCAAAATTTCCCCATGTTGTACTTACCCTAAAGCCAATTTTTTGAAGCTACAAAAAGTGGATTCATCGATCGAAGAACGGCTCAACACGGCTCCGTGGTCTTAACAAAGGTCTTCTGAAGCGAATCGATACGTTTGTTTAAGAGAAATACCCATATTGACAACGCTTTTAACAACAATGTCTAACATCCGCTGCAGGCGAATGAGAGGCTTATTTTTCCACTAAATGATGGTGACGAAAGCACCCGACCTGAGGAGGCAGTGTTTCTATTGGCTGAAAACGGAAAATGCTGTGTTCGTCACAGGAACTTACGACACGCCTGCGTCATTTTCAGAAAAAAAGCCTCTCGTTCGCCTGCAGCGGATGTTAGACATAGCTGCAAACTCAGAAGAGTTGAAAAAGGTGACAGCTATACGATGGGGTGGGGGGGGTTTGGGGGGGTTTGTTTTTTGGTTTGGTTGTCTTTGTTTTTTTTTTTTTTTTTTTGTCTTTTTTATTTTTTTTATTTTCCCCTTTTTTTTTCTTTTGTTTTTTTTTTTATTTAAAAAAATTTGAGCTACAGGTAGATGTGGAAAATATGGATTTTTGTCGAATTTGAGATTGTCATAAAAAAATACACTGCCCTCGTCTCGCGATGCCAATGCTCCAAGTCATATTTAACATCTAAAATGATCTTTATTTGTCTACGTTTTCTGAGAGGTGCACCTTCCTAGTCTTTCAGGAAGCAAAGCGCTTGCACGTCTGACGTTTTGGTTTCGGTTTTAAAACATGCAGGATTGAGAAAATGAAGTGCAGGACTGATATTAAAAGAGTTACTTAGGACGAATATCAATCGCACCCAAATGCCTTACTCACTTAGAAGGGCAGAGCTCTAGAAGTGAAAATTCTAAAGGGAGACTGGCAACTATCTCTCATAACATAGCCGTGTCGATCACACGGGTGAGCTGAATAATAAAAATCAACGCCATTTTCTCTTTATCCGAGACGACACTTTGCGTTCGCCCTTTCAGCAATGCTTTTCACGTGCGCAAACATGACGTTTAGAACTCGTGATTCTGGTTGGCCCAAGGATTAAAAAAAGACGATGCCGTTATCTTGAATATGGTTGGCCAAACGAATCCAGGTGCTGGACCAAAGGCATTTCAGACGCTCGAGAGTAGACGCCCCCACACCCCACAAATTTTGATTCAAGCCTGAAGAATCCCTTTAATTCTACTTTAAGTCTAAAGCCCTGTTCAGACCGCCAGCGACACCCAGTGACAAAGCCAGGCAATGTCCTTCATTTCAATGGTAGCCTAGCGACACGAGCAACAGTGACCGTTGGCGACAGAAAGTGGGCGTGTCTAGCGACTCGACAAAGTTGTGATTCGCTCAACTTTATGCAAATGATGAGCAACTTCCGGAAGCGACTACCAATAGAGTACACCAGCAGAGCTCACATCCGCCGTCTCTCGTCTGTTACAGCAGGGTTTGTTTATAAATGTTTCTAGGACAACCAAAGCTAGGGACGCCTTCTGACGACCTCGTAGCGAGAGACTGGCGACACTGGTGGTGGTGTCTGGTGGTCTGAACGCAGCTTAAGGATCACAAGGAGTTAGGAAATGAAATGAAAAATCACTCTGATGAAACCATCACTGAATCAGAAACTCAGCATCTGTCTCACAAGACAGGTTTTGTGATGTCTGTCTTGAAGAACTGAATAATGTACTTAAGGTTTGGGAACCTTCAATTAGCATCAATACAGCTTTAAATGTTTTCAGCATGTTCAGAAAAGAAAGAAGAGAACTGTGGGTAGTGTGTACCTTCTCCAAGATTCTGTCCTCTGTTGAGATCTCTTTTCAATTTACGTTTGGTTCTCTTTCCTCGTCCCTTTCTGGCACCGGCGCCAGTCTCAGCTAAGACACCCCGCCAGAGCTCTTCAGCTGTCACTGAGTGGAAAAGACAAATGTCAATCAATCAATCAATCAATCAATCAATCAATCACACACACACCTATAGTCACACTGTATGTTAACACTTTGCCAACACACAGCCAGCTAATTAGCCAGTGTGACAAAACAAAGAATAAACTAACTAGTATTTTTTTAGCCTGTGAGTACAGATAAACATTTGCACAATAAGTGTCTATGTTCATTTCAGCTGTTGGTTTTGCCATGCAAAAATGGACTTTCATCCACATTCGGTGTCTGTGTGTGTGTGGCTGATCTGGGACATTGGGAGTTGTTTGATGTTGTTCAGATTTAATTAGGACTTAATTAGATGAGAGCGAGAGGGCTGCCAGGCCTAATGAAGCATCCGATTTCATCAAAAGCAGTTACAGAAACATCATAATTCTATGTGACAGCCAAACATCCCCAATACACACCGACTCACATCAAACTCAAGCAAACACACACTCGCATCCGGACTGACGCAATCGCACCATCTGCAAGAGAGACGCTGCGGGCACATCCCCATGTAGTTTGAAAAGTTAAAAACAAGCTAATTTTTAAAAGAACAAACGTCTCTTTTGTAACCACAGGGCTCGAGACTCATTTTTCCCACTGGTCGCACTGGTGCGACCCACTTTCTCAGTTCGTCGCACCAATTTACAATTTGGTCGCACCCTTTTTTATAGTAATCATATAGTAATTTATATAATATTCAGCTATCCACATTCCCCTGCATAACTTGTATATAACAGTACAATTTGTATATAGCACATCTGTACATACAATATACTGCCTATTGTCCTTTTGTCTAATATTGTCATATGTGTATTGTCTCTCACATATTAATTTTTTACGTTTTCTTACCTGTGCCTTGTCACTTTTTTAACCTGTATGTGCACTGGAAGCTTCCGTCACTAAGACAAATTCCTTGTGTGTCCAAGCACACTTGGCAATAAAGCTCTTTCTGATTCTGATAAAGACCTTGCATAATGACCTCAGTTGATGAATCACTCTGTTAATTTGTCACTCTGTCTTTTAAAATAGTCGCCTATAGACCACTTCTTATTTGCGCTTTAACACTTGCGAGCCCAATAAATCCAAAATAAATGCAAAGAAACATTGTATTTGTTATTTTATACAGTTGTTATTATTTTGTTTTATATTGAAGTTATATTGGCTATGAAATGATCTGACACAAATATAACCTGTCACTCTTCACAATCCTCATGTATTGCCCTCTTTACAAAAAGCTGTAATTTTGCCACTGCCTTCTTTATTTTTACCACATAAAATTAAATCAAATTAGCCAGCTCAAAACTCAAAAGTAACTCCGGACTAAATGATTATATACATTATGTACTTTACTACACATTGTCATAAATAAACTTTAAATACTAATTCTTACTAACCACTCTTGTTAAATGGTCTAAGCACGCTTGTGTTCTGCTGAACAAAATGAATCGGTTCAAATGAGTCATCACGTCGCAAATTGGACATTAGTGGACATTGACGCGCTGTTTTTCACAGCTGTTAGGACATCGCAAAAGATATAAGTTAACACGGAAAACACTTCATTGGATAGGAATTTTCCTTTATGTCAGCTGCATGTGTGGAACACTGGTCAGGGAAGAAAAGGCAACATGTTTTTGAGCACATTCACTCAGCTGTAATTCAGGTAAAAATATTCTCCGAATGCGCCACGTGAAACATTGATTCTGACGTCCGACCTTGCTTTTGATTAAAATGTGAGGGAGAGAGACCGTTCAGTTCAGAAACCAATGTGTTCGACTTCATTAAGTGCTGCACAGAATGATCGGAATATGACATCAATGTTCCGTGAGAGTGTTTTAAAAGCATATGGAGCGCTCTGTCCCGCAATGCTTTTATGCTGTTCGGTCTGTGCAACACCGAATGAAGTCAAACACACACTTTAGTTTAGAGACAGAGGGAGTGCACGAGCTCTCTGCTCGCTCTTTCCTGCACTAATCACAAGCGCGTCATTCACCACTCGTAAATCACATTAAATGTTAAATAAATCTTTGGCGGGGCAAAAAATCGTTTTACGCACTCGCTCCAATGTGAAATTTTACCTCGCACGTTTTAAAAAAACGGTCGCATTTGCGAGCATTTTGGTCGCAGTCTAGAGCCCTGAACCGTAACATTTTTTTACTTGTACTATATAAACGAAGAGGGATGTGTCTGAAAGTGCAAATGAGCGGTTGCATATATTTTGTAAAAGGATATTTCACCCCAAAAAAATTCTGTCATCATTTACTCATCCCCATGTAATTTCATACCTGTATAAATCACTTTGTTCTGATGAACACCGAGAGATATTTGATAGAATGTTAGCAATTTTCTCTTCTGGGACCTCAATGACTACCATAGTAGTCAAATACATTTTTTAAAAGATCTCATTTTATGTTCAACAAAACATAAAATGTGCTATAATTTTTTCTACTATGGTAATGGATGATGTCCCGGAACTGAAAATTGCTAACATTCTTCCAAATATCTTTCTTTGTGTTCAATAGAACAAAGACATTTATACAGGAATAATCTGAGGGTGAGTAATTGATGACAGAACATTTATGGGTGAACTAACCCTTTAAGGATAAAAGGCAGCTGAACGTGTTTCTGCCTATTAAGCTTAAATAAGTCATATTTATCGGCAGATTTCATAGTGAAGCAGAGATTGTTTATGCTTAAAAAAACAAATTGTCTGAAATTTTTCCATACTGGTAAAATCCATGTGGAAGAAAATCATGCATAAATTTACAGAGGCAGTATAAAAGGTTCCTAAAGTTAATTTTAAGTTTCACAAAAGAATGAAGCAGCTCATTGTTCGTGTCAAGAGCTTGCAGTGGTCACTACTGAATGATTACATGCTATGAGGATTGCTAATAAGTTTGTAACTGATTCGGCAGACAAATAAATCTGAATCAATTTATGCACATCTAATCCCTTCTAGGGTGACCTGATGTTAAACATCTTGTTCAAGGGCTGCCGGTCCTGATCCCTAACCACTAAGCTTCAACATGTCAAGACTGTGTGAATGCACAGAAAAGCACAAACATTAACGCTAATCTAACTGTATCATCATAAGCGGCTTACATTTGTTGAAGAAGCTGCTATGTCTGTTTGGCTGCAGGGTGGCTGTGACTGGAGCGTGCTGGGTCGGACTGCGTCTGACAAAGTGGGATAGTTGAGCGGCGCCCCCTAGTGCTCTCAGTGTTCCAACACCTGTTGACAAGACGGACAGTAAATACTTTCCTCCAAAGCAAGAATAAGAATTCTGTGCTACCTAATACAAAGCCTAATAAAGACAGCTCTACAAAGTTCAGTACCCAAACCAGGATCAGAGATTACATATTACAATGACACAACTGTCCTAATGCTGGTTTGACAAGTTTAAATAAAATGGATAATTACAGAAACAAACTAGGAGTTTGTATATTACTTTGCCTGCGTTCACACCAATGTGTAGAGTACAATGTGTTTATGTTTATCAGTAGCAATCTGTTTCGCATTTGTTGCAGCAACAAACAGTCCTAGTTGTAGTTAAATCTGTACATTTGATCAGATGTTTGGTCACCTTCACTTTATATGTGCTTTGCATCCAGAAAAATGTGCACCCAATTTAAAATGCTCCCTGTCAATAAGCAGATCTAACTGCTATTGGAAAATGTTACTTAAGGCACAAGGTCAAATAAGTTTCTAAATGAATAAAATTGAATACAATAACCATAGAAAAAAATTATGTAAACTTAAGTCAACTCAACATCTTAAAAAACGCTAAAACTCCTTAATACCTTAATATATAACGTTAATAGTTGATTATTGCAGATGGGTTTCAGACACTGATGTAAAGCAACATACTGTGCAACTACTTCTGGTTTGTTGTGTGGAGAACGTAATGCATTTCAAACCTCTTATTATTATCTGCAATAAACCGGATATTTGAATCATATATATAAGACATATAACGTTATGTAAAATAAATAGGTACGAATTGACAAGTGCACCTCCTCTATATTTTTAAGGTCTGTACGACAATTTCAGATAGGAATGTCAGAGTTGCGATAGACTGTAGGGAAGACATTTTTCGGTAAATACGTAAGAGACACACCGAAGCATTTTCTAACAGATTTATTTTATTCCTGGTGTGTCTGACAGATGCAGTAAGCATGCTCATGTTAGCTTTATCTTCTAAACGTCTTCTAAACTACATTTATCCTTAATTATGCATTGATTTAAGTAACCACCAACAGCAACAACACTTAACAAAGATAAAACCACGATTTAAAGATTAAACTCACCTTCATATGATAACCTGAGGACACAACACAGCCTTGTGACAGCCGCCATGTTTAGATGCTCAGGGGTCCTTCAGCGCCGAGAGTGCTGTCCTAACATGTGCCTGACTAAAACATACTTCAACAAGAGTGTTTGTTCAACCGCTTCAAACGTTCAGATTAACGGTCGTATTTAAAAGCAAAAGACAACAAATGGACGAATGGATTACAGGTATATTTATAAGGTAATTTCATGAAATTTATGAATAATTTAGTGCCTGTGGGGTTTGTTTGGGGGCAGTGTGCAACTCTGCATCTAAGTTAACGTTATAAAGGTAATTAAACTGACCAATTATTGGGCGCATGACTGGTAAATTTATTTGCAAAAATTTGTTTTTTTTTACTAACGAATAAACGTAAAATACTAGTATAAAGTAAATATGCTTTAGTATAGAAATAACAGAAATCCCATAATGCACCATGATATTATCCCTGCAACTGAAATGCATGCTTTTATAACAATTTTATCAAGCATATCTTTGGATTTTGGATTTATATTTTGGATTATTATACCACATATGCAATCACTCCATCAAAAGATGAAAATGTAATGTTTGTGTTAAAAAGGCTAGGGCTGGTATGTGGAGCTCTCTCCGGGTCTCACATCATATCTGCGCTGTCATGTGGGACATTACACCCATCTGTAGTCGGTCTGTGATGCCGTGTGCATTAGAGTGAAGGAATGACACCTGTGAGTTCAGTGGAGCCTTTCCTCATATACTTTAATCAGCAGCTCCATTATCAGGTTCAGTCAGACTGTGTCCTGTTTAGACTGCATCAATCACAGGGTAACCTGCCGGTACTGAACATGCTCTAAACTGAATCTGTGCGAAAGTGCTCATAAAGAGGAACAGAGAGAGGGGATACCAAGGGAGATATATGGAGGAGATAATAGTGTTGGAGAGAGAGACAGAGAGGCTGTTTCTGAGACCTGAGGCAACTTCCTCACTGCCCAGTCAGTCATTGAGGGTGAGGGTACGTACAAGCACTTCCAAGGGTTTGATTTAAAACAAACTGAAGTAGGCTTTAGAGGTCGCAAATATTTAGTGAAGGCAATGCTTATTCCTCTGTAGAATGCGTTTACCTAAAAAGGTATAAAATGCATTTATTCCCATCACCAACTCCATTGGAAAGTAATTTTTCATGTCAATTGCCAAACTGCAAGGACGGCAAATGATGCATCTGTGCTGCTTTCAGAAATAAACCAGATGAATGGATCTTAGTAGACTGAATGTTATGTGAACAGTTGTTGTCTTCGCTGTTAAAGATTAGCAGCGTCAACTGCAATATGTTGTTTTGGATGCTGGTGTCCCTTAAAGGCAAGCTTACATTACAGGACTGCGAGACTTCCCGAATCATTGTGGTGCTTACACATGATTTTTTTGTCATCTGTCGGCTTCGTTGTAACAATGTGCATATTACACAACACAACGACATTGAAGTGCACAAAGGGCAGTCACGTCCAACAGCGATAAAACAGCAACCAGGTTCATTTGAGGAACATGTTAGTCTTTGCTGGTAAGGCACCATTTAGACCAGCACTAACCAGTTTGAACTTGCATAAATTCATGCTGGTCCAATCTCAACCTTTCAGCAGGGTCACTATTTCCTGTGCCTGCATAAACAACATTTTTAGCAATAAGAGAGTGTGTCGACAAAAGATAACGGCCAAAAAAGTCATGAATGACAGGATAGCGGGGAAGGAGGAATGAACCGTTACGTAGCATGAAGTGATGCTTCAATGGAAGTGATCTGTGAACCAGGCTGTCAGAGAAAAGCAGCTGATGGGACTGAGCAGTAGAAAGCGAAAGGACGGGAGCTTGCAGGGCTGTCAGGCTGATAAATGTTGTCTAAAATCTAAGCGTAGTGTTCCCGCATGCATCCAAACACAAGCGTTTCCAATTTCCTGTGTGACAGACCAAGGTGTCGTCGACGCGACAGGAAACAGATTAGGGAGTCTCTGGAAAGGCACAGTCAGCGCAGCGTGGCCGTTTATTAATCATTATATCTGCAGGAGTGGAATAATGCTGATAGATTATACAGGGGGAAGGAGAGGTGATTGGTTGGGGCGGCAACGAGTGGCCAATAAAACCCTTTGGGGGTTTGATTGCTTTCATCTTTAATCCAACAAACTACTATGTGAAACAGCGCTTCAAAACCATTTTTATATAAATGTGTGGTGAATCTATTTAGAGGTGTTGCACCACAAAGCTTTGCTGAAATGTCTTGTTTCTGGTCAAATTGAGAGGATCAGAGAAGACGTATTTTTGTAGGCTAATACCGTGTCTGCGTCTGAAATCGCATACTGTGACAGTATGTACTGAATTTGAATAAGTACCTACCTATCGGCCGTCAAAACAGTACGTTCTATGTAGTATGAGTGGGAGTAGTATGAATACATTTCGGACATTCTGCGTCTGCCATGATTTATGGTCATGTGACCCGTATGCTCTTTGACCTATGACGTATTAACAACAACCTACACTTGAGAGTTGATAAAAACATAATTTAGTCATGAGAAATTAATTTATTGTCACTTACATTAAAAACGGACGTTCGCCTTAAAGTTTTCCGCTATATTTATTTGATTTACATTTGAAATTTGACCATAGCTCAGCTCCCGTGGCATCATGGGATAGATAAGTGTCCATCCGATCCACACTCCCGAATCTCGGCGGAAGTAGTAAACCATCCGGGTATTTCTTGCCTACTGTTTTTTGCATACTGAGGTTTCGGACATACTATTCATGACTCATACTCATTGTTGCCTACTATATAGTATGGAAGTAGGCAATTTCGGACGCAGCCCGTGTCTACACCGGATGCGATGCGACAAGAGACTATAGAGGGTATGCATTGACGTCACTTTCCCACGTGAACACGCCGGGACACGCTCCCTTGAGTGGTAAAACTAAGGCAAAATGGCTGCATTCAATAAGAGGAACATTTATTCTGCAATGCAAATAGAAACAATATTTTTGTTTGAAATTTGGGAGAAATATTGTAAGTAGTTCACAGGATAAAACAAAATTAATCATTTTACCTAAACACATAAATAGTAAATTCCGAAAAACTGATAATAATCTTAAAAAAAAGAAATTTTCTGCGGCTGTATAAATACTGCCTGAAGAAAACTATGACAATCTTAGATTTGGACATCCTGGATCTACACATGAATTCAAATGAAAAAAGTGTAAAAGTAATATATTTCATATAATCAAAGCATTGGTTTTGGTGTTATTTAATCTTTATCTAAATAATTATATTTTATTTTATTGTTTTTGCTGCTAGAATAGTGCCTGAGGTTGTAGAACAGTCTGCCTAACAGCTCCTTTTTTGTTCCACAGGAAAACAAGAGTAAGACTGGTTTAGAACAAAACTGGGGTGAGTAAATAATGACATGATTTTTATTTTGTGGTGAAATGTCCTTTTAAGTATGCATGTTTTGCTTTATTTTCCCATACTGCATGTTTGAGCGTTATAACCCAATGTTTTTCTGGGTAGTAGCCCTTGTGCAAAGCTTCTCTGCTGGGGGTTGAGTCTGCAATCACACACCCACCAGCACCACGGAGGGTAATTGGAGGCCTCTTTGTTATATAATCATCAGAAGCATGGACCAAAAGCGTTTTCTCTCACCTGTGAGTTCTTGCAGTTTCTGAAATTATACTCTACCTGCGAGCAGCAATCAGAAACTGTAGAGCGCTGATAGAAAGGATCAAGAGAATAAGGTTTGGGAATTCACAAGAGAATATTTAATTGAGTATGTGATGTACCACAATCACACAACATCCATCAATTACCCTTTTATCTTCGTTCTAATCACATGGATGAGACACATTACAACTTTGTCATTTAGACTGGCATTTGGCATTTAATTAGTTGTGTTAAACTGAAAGAAAATGAGAAGAATGGGTTGAATGAGCTTTTTCCCTGTAATTTGTAATGTAACTGTGTAACTTCCAGTTTGCTCTTCAGAACAGAAGAAGGTATTTCTACACTAAAGTTTCGGGGTGTTTGAGAATATGTTCTAGTAAGAGATTGATGGGCTTTTCGCAGAGCTGCTCTTATAGTCTCATCAGCATAAATTCTACAAGGTTGACATGCCAAAAGAACATCCTTGAAAGAGCCAGAACATCTAAATAAAACCCGACATTTTCATTTTCAGTTAATTTACTGGCCTTTGCAGTTTTTCCTATGCGCGCACACACACATACTATATAGCTGGACTATACAAGCAAACACACTCCACTCGTTATTGTATTGCACTTTATTCTTGCAGGTGTGTGTCATGCAAATAGTACTTTCAGAAAAGCGCTTCTCCAACTGATTTCTTTTGAGAATATCAATATATAGAGGGTGTGTGTGTGTGTGCGTGCGTATGTGCGTGCGTGTGTGTAAGAAAGAGAGAAAAAGAAGGAAATTTGTTTTCTACTCCGTCGATAAAAGACCAACTTAATTCCACGGCCACAGAGTAAAACAGACATAACAAACTCAATAGTCCATAAAGAGGACAAAACAACCTTGCCTTGCCTATATCAGTAATGGAATACAAGGGTTGTGTAAAACCAAACATTTGTACTGTCTGGATAGTTTTTCTGGGCTTTAATCATAATGCTGTGTTTGCAACCCATTGTACATCAGATGCAGATGTCGAATGAAAAAAGAACACCAGAAAAAAACTTGAAATAATCTGTCAGGTATTGGTTACCAACTAGAATGGACCCAGTTCCAATATGGACCCTAGTTACATATTGGACCCAGGTGATGTACCTGCCCAGGTTTGACATTGCTGGTTTGCATGGTCCAGTTATCCCTACTGGAAGAAAGAGAGAGAGCAAGGCACAACCTTAAGAAACTATCAAGGAAAAAAAGGTGAAAAGAGAAGAGGGTATAGCTGCCAGGCAGTGAGGGAGAGAGCGCACGGAGATAAAAATGGAAACAGACGTGCAGTTATAGTGTGGACAGGTGGGAAAGAGGTCACCCTCCTGTAGAGTGAATGAGAGAGCACAGGAAAGCGTGAAGGAGAGCAGGGGTTTAGACTAACAGCAGATTTGAAATGACAGCAAGGAGCGCACAAATAAATGAAACTGGTGAGATGAGGTGACCCTGTGATCCACACAAAAACACAAACGTGCACATTTGTTTTATGTCAAGCGGAGGGCGTTCCTATACTTCAACTTAATTTATTTATATAGCACATTTAAATGCAACGTTGTTACTTATTGTACTTATTTATGCTCTCTTTATTTTAAAGTAATGGAATTTTCGGAATCCAAACCAAACCATTCCCTTACCTTGACCTCTAAATATGACAGGAACCTTTCATTAAATGGCTGTGGTTTTTGTTTACATGTTATGTTGGTTTGGCTGACATTGCACAAGTAAAAGCGCTCTGAGACTGCATAGGCTATAGATTAGTGCAATAGATGCACTAAAGCAATTTTCAGTTAGCAATGCCATTGAAGAAATATACTTTTTGCATTCAGCCATAGTCAATTAGAGAATAGAGAGAAAGGGGCAGATAAGGGGATTACTGAGATAAAGTGAGTTTATGGTAGAGCATTAATATTTTTATTGAAACTGGAATAGATAAACATGTTTTTGAGAGAGTTTTAGAGAGAGAGAGCTGTTTAATTTGTGAAATATAAGCCTGGACCGGACGAGTAGAAATATCTCAGCATCCATCTCCACCCCCTAAAACTCTCCTTCTCTCATCAATCTCTCCCTACTGTTCTGTGCAGTTAAGAAGCATACGGAGGATTGTTTCCACTTCTCCAGCATCCTTTTATCTGCCAGCCCACTTCCTCCTTCCCCCTGCAGACTCTCTCTCTCTCTCTCTCTATCTCTCTCTCTCTCTCGCTCTCTCTGCATTCCTATTTTTAAACTGGGAACCAGCCAAAGTTGGATCTGTTGAAAAAGTGCTTTCAAACGACCCACCCCTTCCCCCCCATTATTCTAGCTTGCATTCAGAGGTTATTACGTTTCATGAATTATGAATGAAGCTTAATAATTCAGTGCCACATAAAAATGGTTCTGCATTAACATTGAGCACAATTAGCTAAATTAGCGCCGAAACAGCAGGAGCAAAGATCCCAAAACAAGTCCACATAGAGTACATGAGTGTGTGTGTGTGTGTGTGTGTGTGTGTGTGTGTGCGTGCGTGCGTGCGTGCGTGCGTGCGTGCGTGCGTGCGTGCGTGTGTGTGTGCAACTACGTGAATGAATATTAATAGCAGTATGACAGAAGGAGGTGTGTGTGTGTGAGAAAATGTGAGATTAAAACAGTATCTGTGTGTGTGTGTTTGTGTGAAAAAAGAGAGAGAGGTCCAACCTGTTTATGTAAAGCATTGTGCAATTCTGTTTAGATATGCATCTACAGGACATTTTAACCGCGCATAAGCAAGTTGAAAGTGATATCCTTATTTCTCTTCCCAAATATATTTTCCTTATTGGTAATTCCTGCATGAAACGTTTACTTATTCATTAGTTATTCATAAATCCGTCAACTGACTGCATAAATACTCATGCATAATTCAGAACTATCATTTTTGGCATTTTAATACATTAGGCCAGATAACAATATTCTGATGTAAACATCTACACTTGATTAATGTGCATTTTTGTGCATCTCAGTCGTTAATGGTCGATTCACTGTAAACAATGCAAAAACAAACCCGTTAAATGCATAAGAGTGTAATTAATGCACCGTGTGTAGGAGTGTGCAACTGAGAGGATGCACAAATAAATGCGTACATACAGTACAAACAGAGGTGAGATTACTGTTTTAGTGTAGTTGTCTGGGTTTTAGTGTAGTTGTCAGTGTGATGACCCGGAATTTTCCCCTCGTCAGGGCTGTCTGCCCATAATGTATAATTCATTAACTTACAGTAATTGACCCATTTAATAGCTAGTTGTTTGCCTAATGTGAAGTCATAATATTATGAGCTTTGTCATTTATGTAATAATACACCAGTCTGGGAAACATAATGACATAATGGATCATTTTCGTAATGAAACTGTAGTGCTTTTGAAAAATTTCTGTGCACCTTAAACATTGTTGGTGAGAAATTACAACGTACTTAGCATGCTAACTTGGCTAGCTCTCAAAACCCTGTATGCACCTAATGCGGCAAAGAATGATTTACAGCTTTTGCCAGGTCATCAATTTCTATGAGTTTAAGAAACTGCTAAGTAAAGGGATTTGCAGGCTTTATTGCAGGTGGTCACCTTGATAATGGCAATATTTATATGAAGTATTGATTTCTAGAAACTTCATTCAGGTAAAATGATGGGGAAAATATAGTTACCATATGTTTTCTTAGTTTTCAATATTTTTCATTATTACGTCACTACTTTTGTTACTACCATCTATATGTATAAGCTGCTTTGCAACAATGGAAATTGTAAAAGGAACATAGAAATAAAGTTGAATTTTTTTTACCAATTTTCTCTTCTCAGTAAAAAGATTTATTCATTCATAGTGTAGCAAATATAATTCTATTGGTTAAGGATGTTTAGATACTGGAAAATAAGACACATATATTGCTTTGGATACAGGAAGTAACTAGTGTTTGTGTGTTAAACCTCTATTGCTCATTCACTATGTAAATGAGATAATGGACATATGAAGGAATGTATTTCTGTATAAAACACAGATAAGCAGAGATAAGGGGAGTATTAGAAGTAGAAATTAGATAGAGGAATGTATTGCATGTGTGTGTGCTTGTGTGTGTGTGCGTGTGAGAGAGAGAGAGGTTTGAGAAAGTTATGCATATTTTCCAATAGATTTCTCCACTCACTTCCATTCATCTGAGAAACACAAACAAGGTGCCAAAAGAAAACATACTGTCATCAAGCATGTCGCTATTGAGACACTCTTCATCTTGCATGACTAGCTGAGCACACTCCACTCACTTCATTATAAACATACACACCCTGTGGAGTGACAGACTTGAGTAGTGTGTCAGTGGAACAGGAGCACGCTTGTGCCTGTGCCTCTAATGTTGGGGGTAAATCTTGGCATAGAGATGTGGTACATTTCATTTCTGTGTTTCTGTTGTAATGGCAGCTGATTGAAACGTGACCCTTAAAACAAACCTCTAATATAGCAAAAATAGCTGTAATATAATGAAGTCGTATTCTCACTCTCTTACTTTTTAACCCTTTACAAGCCATGAGCTTTATTTAAAGCTATGTTATATAACTTTAAAGGTATCATTACGTCGATTTGAAAATGAGTGACAACGTGAAAATCAGAACAGCAAAGAGATATCTAGGTGATATCAAGTATGACACGTGGCATTCAGAAAAAGAAAACAATGCTAAAGGGAATGCTATGTAGTGCTTTTCTTGTGGAGATGCACATGGCACTTGTGTTGAGAGCCTTAATGAATATAAAATGGAGAACTTTCCTTTTCCTCCCTTCTTTCTTCCTTCCTTTTCTTCTTCCTCTCAGTTTTAAAGTTGATTTTATTCTAGTCCGTGCGGCTCTGAATCGCTCTTGGTTCAATCCGAGCTTGATCTCTGCTTGAGCCAGCAGCTTTTAGCTGTGTCCTTTTCCCATAGATGAAGATTCCAGCTAATAGTAAGCTACACAGCCCAGGGACCAAAACAGAGCAGCTGGGGGTTGCAGCTTGGGTTTTTACTTTGCACTACCTTACTTCATATTTGATATAAGTGCTTGCCAAAGACTGTTTAAAAAAACGTTTCGTATTTGCATACAGTATGATATGCAGTGTACATGTCAGTCGATACAAGGTTAAAGACAACTTAGGGATCTATTATGTCCAATACAATCTCAGGAGCTCATATGAATTTGTACGACCTCATTCATGGAGTTTGCTTTTGTGCCAGTGATGATTAGATGTAGGGGTGCATGGGGTAGGTTAGGGGAGGGGCTTTTGCATTGCTTGATTATAATAATCACACGTTTTTGTACGATTCACATCGCAAATTCCCTTGAGATTATATTCAATGAAAGCATAACACTATTGCCTAAACAACAGTGACAGACTTTATAAAGCTGAAGAGATTTAAACAGCTTGAAAATATAAATATGACTGCTGTGTTACAGTATGTGCGCTTACAGGACATAATATTACTTACAGGACTCAGCAAATCTTTAAATATAAAGCTGAACATTGATATTTATGTGCTGAGAAACAAAATCAATACAGCTTAGCTGCAGTTTACCAACGGCGGCTAGGTCGCAACATCACCGTACTGAGAGGGGAAAAAACGATTTTATGTCTAAAATTTGTTATTGTAATAACTTTGATTCGCTTGAGTTAACTGAATGTAAAGAAAACCATGTCTCCAGAACATTCTTCTATCTATCACGAAGACATTCTGGCTTTGAATGAGTATTTTAAGGCTATTTGTTTATCCCCAGTATAAGGTTTTCCGCAGAATCATTTTGTGACATCTGAACTCCTCTGAATCTCAATGTCTATATCTTTGACAAATATCTGCGGGTGCATTAGTTTTCTATAGAGCTCATGGCTTATGCTGCATTGATCCAGCAGTCAAAGCCTGTGAGTCACCCCTGATTTTTTTCAGTTTTAGACTCTTTTCTGTGTCTGTCAGCTAGTGCGAATGGTGCTGCCATATGAATAAAGCCCTGATTCATTATGTGCTTATTAACATGATCAATACAGTGATAAAAGGATCTAATTTGTGCTCTACGAGGTCAGATGGCAGACAGCAGACTACAAGCAGGTTATCGCCACTCTTCTACAGCCTGTAATTTTGGTTGATATTAATGACCTATCCGTTTCTCACATGAATTTTTAAGTGACAGAAGTACAGGAATAGAGATGTAGCACTGGTGAGTATTTGAAACTGAAGTGGTATTGGTGCAAATGAGAGATTGAAAGTTTTGAATGCCTTTCTTCTAAATGGAATTTTGTCAATGTTTTCAAGCACACTAGTATAAAAATGTTGGGTCAAAAATGGACAAACCAGTTGGTAAATTAACCTATTGTTATCTGGGTTGTTTCAACCAAAAATGCTGTCTTGTTTTAACCCACTGATGGGTCGAATATAAAGCATTCACCTGGTGAATTTAACCCAAAGGTTTGTCCATTTTTGACCCAATGCTGGCTTAACATAACCCAAGATTTTTGGACTGCAAGCAAAAAAATCATAAATTTGGATGTCTTGACGACTTTAAATCAGTGGTTTTCAAACTGGGGGCTGTGGCCCCTTGGTAGGGCCCAAGATGGATCCAGGGGGCCACGGATTTTGTGGCATTTTATGAAATCTAGAAATGTATCATACATTTTTTTGCATCAAACATCAGAAAAATAAGACCACCAGCACCAACCTAAAGAATAGATGTTCCAGCATTGTAAAACTGAATATGTTTTTGGTTTAATTCAAATTCTACGTTTAAGATTATTAAGTCTTTATTTATTTGGGGGGGGGTCGGTGGGGGCGAAGCGATGCACCATACACAAAGGGGGCCTTACAACAACAAATTTTGAGAACCACTGCTTTAAATAATTGCTGCTGTTTTCAGTCTAAACAGGCCTTATAGTTTCTATAAAATATTTCAAAATTATGCGTGTAACTATTTATCTCATTGTAGATTAAGCAATATTCACAAAACGCTATTTGCTTGGTGCACTTAATGTCGAGTTAAAATCGGCCAAGATAAACAGGCGGTAAATAGAATTTTGTGTAAAAGAACTGTTTGTCTGTGTCCTTTTAATCTATTGGAGCAGTTGTTCATCCAATTCTGGAGAAATGCATTATTAGCACACATTTATCCAGACACACAGTGTAGACGAGCACACTTTTAGCACTTTAAAGAGACAGTTATGGTGCCTGGATTGCAGTGGTGGCGTGATGCTATAAAATCCCAGCAAAGTATGTCAGATTGTGGTATACTGCTGTATCCTCCACTACTTAGCATTACCTTCTGTGTTTGCACGGTTATCTTTGCATTTTTCCTTCCTTTAGTAAATCGGCCGTGTGAATTAAAGTTGTAATAGCTGGCACAGTTCGATCCCCATTAGTCTTTGCTTAAAAACCCTGCCAAGACAATTTATTATTTGGCAGATGCTTTTACCGAACGTGACTTGCCGTGCATTTAGGGCAGTGTTTCTCAAAGTGGTGGGGCATAGAGACATGACAAGTGGGCCGCGACTTTATTTATTGACAATACACTCAATACATTGACACATTTAATGGTAAGTCTAACTTAAAACAACATCGCACTGCGAAGAAAATGTCACATGGAACCGTAGTAGCCTACGAGAATGATTTCACGTCAGAATGTTAATTGAAGCAGAACAAAAACTTTATTATGGAGAGGCGGTAGTGTGTAAAAAAATGAGCAATGAATACGTTTGTGACATGGAATGAAAAGAAAACTGGAGATTCAACACCAGCAGACGAAACCGAGACAGACAGTGGACCTCAAGTTTACCATTTTGTTGGGGCGATTGTGGACGGGTGGGGCTCGGAACCCTTCCTTCAAAGTGGGGAATGGCAGGAAAAGGTTGAGAAACACTGATTTAGGGTATACATTTTTGATCCGAATGTGTGTTCCCTGGAATCGAACGTTGTTTGCACAGTGCTCTAGCAAGTGAGCTACAGGGTCAAGAGAAAACAACCGTCTTGTGTGAATATGCTTGACTGAGATAGAGAATAGAAATGCCTAGGAAATATATTGGGTATATGTCTGTAAGTTTCTGTGGCACCTTTCTTTATAAGAAAGCCCTTTCTAGCCCTCTTTTTTAAAGCTGTGACTTACAGTTTATTCTTTTAAAGCAGAAAATCAGCATGTATTTAATGGTAACCTTTGCTCCTGTGTGGCAGTGTTAGCTCTCACTCGTGCATTCTGAGGCGGTGATTAGCTGTGCCTTAACCATAAGGGGATTAGACAGGCTTTAAAAGTCCTGTCTGCAGGTACAAAGAGCTTTGAATCAGAACAAAGCTGATCTCTACATCACACTCACACATGTGCATGGAAACATTTTACAGCGTTATCCTCTAATGCACCTCGAATACAAGGTGTTGTTGCTGTTATGTTAACAGCCAGACTTAGTCATTCAAACGCATTAATATTTTGTTCAAAACCTGTCTACCTGTCAAGACCTTGTGTGAAACATAAAAGAAGATGGTTTGAAAAATGTCTCTGTGATTTTGTGTATATGGAAGTCATGGGGGCCAGTGTTGTTTGGTTACCGACGTTCTTCGAAATATCTTTTTTTGTGTTCTGCAGAAGAAAGTCAGTCAGGTTTTGAATGACATGAGGATGTGTAAATGATGCAAGACATTTCATAACTACGTATCCCTTGAACTCTTATTTACTTTTAGGAAACCTTGTTGAAGTAGCCAAACTGCACACACACACAAACACAAACGCATATAGCTTTTCAAAATCTGAGGATAATGTCTTCACTATGACACACACTCTGACAGGAACCCGTGTAGAGATGCTTTACTGATACTTTAAAGAGCAAATAATTAGATTAAGGATAAACATGATGTTGTTTGTGTAATGATGTTTAATTCAATAGGACTGTTGTTTTAGATAAGGATATTCATTTATCTACCCTAACTTTAGTGTCTAAGCATGTGAGTGCAACGTTTGACACATGATTGATGGTTTTGTTTTGTAATGGAGTTCTGCTAGACACTCAATCTCTCTTGCGCTCTCTCTCTCTCTCTCTCTCTCACTCTCTCTCTCGCTCCACTGTTCACAGTAAATAGTAAACAGACTCATTCATCACACACACTTATAGGAGTGATGCTTAGACTTCTATAATACTGTAGTTTAGAAATCCACTGAACAGAGACTGTAAGCTTTTGCTACCAATGTATTTGATACCAAATTGAGATAAAGTGAAAGGAAAAAGCAAACAAATCCTTGTTTTTGGAGAAAACCTAGCAATGGCAGGGGCATGAATAATTTAATAAAAACACATTAAGCAAATAACATGCTGAAGAAAAACACACTTAATCTCATTTGTTTGCTGTTCTTAGTCAACCAGCTTGTTTACTCTTAAACCAAACCAACTTGGTCAGTCTAGACCAAGCTAGAATAGCCTAAAACATCAAAGCTGGTTTACAATATTTTTTCAGCACCCTTCATAATATATTCACTCTCCTTGCAACCTATGCATCCCACCCACCCGACCAACACATCATTAGTCATATGCATGGGGATCTCATCCATGTGGGTTATGAGGCAGTTCTCCATTATTGCCCTCTGAGCACAAAACAGTGAACCAAAAATCATTACTGATGTGGGCACCAATGTGTTGATAAAAGGCAGTTTCCCTAGTGGTTATATCCAGCCACATAATCTAACAGATTTCTCTGCTTTTTGCAGTGCTGAACTGAAGAGAGGGGGATTTGGCTACTTGAGGGATGTGGAAATCAATATTTTTTAAATACAATGGGTATATTTGAACAGCTTTGTCTGCTTGCGAATACAAGATATTACCCACGCATACATTTTCAATTGCATGCTGCCTGAAAGAAAGCACTGACTACGTACAGTATTGACATCTGACATATTAAACATTTCACAGTTATGAAACGATTGGTCACACACTCATATTTTCATTTCACAGACGGGCAAAAATGTGATTATTTTTTTCATCTATTTCTTGCTGTATGTTCTACATAAACCACGAGTGTGCATCTGAATAATTTAAGGAACTCCATCAATAAGTTTCATTATTTTTATTTACGGAAAATCTTTCTTTCTGGCATATCGTATAAACCTGCATATTTCACATATTCACTGTATGGTTTCCAGAATGAATGGAATTTGTTGTCATTGACATGAAAACTTTGCTCAATGTTGTGACATAACAAGTTCTAAAATCTAAAGCAGAAGAGGTTATTCATAAATAACTGTAAAATAACAATTAAATAAAGGGTCTTCCTAATGATGTGGCTTTAGAACACATATGTGACCCTGGACAACAAAACCAGTCTTATGGGTCAATTTTTCGAAATTGAGATTTTTACATAATCTGAAAGCTGAATAAATAAACATTCTATTGATGTATGAGTTGTTAGAATAGGACAATATCTGGGTGAGATACAACCGTTTAAAACTCAGGAATCTGAGAGTGCAAAAAAATCAAAATATTGAGAAAATTGCCTTTGAAGTTGTTAATCAGGGGCACTGTGGCAGACCATCCACTCACAAAAATAAAGTTTTTATATATTTAAGGTAGGAAATTTACAAAATATCTTCATGGAACATGATCTTTACTTAATATCCTAATGATTTTTGGCATAAAAGAAAAATCGATAATCTTGACCCACACAATGTATTTTTGTCTTTTACTAAAAATGTTGCCGTGCTACTTAAGACTGGTTTTGTGATCCAGGGTCACATATTATTGTGTGTGTGTGTGTGTGTGTGCGTGCGTGCGTGCGTGCGTGTGTCTTTTTAAAAGCTTATAAGACCCTGGTCACTATTTCGGAAAAAAGCAGATTGATCTCCTTTTGTGTCATACGAAGGACAGAAAGCCATAACGATTTGGATCAACATGAGGGTGAGAAACTGGGGTGACAGTATTTTCGTATTTGCGTGACTGTTGCTTTAATACACTCAGACGCATAAACAATGTCCAAAGACTGGTCACCTGTGAGATTTCCTTCAGTTAGTCACCAGACATCTTTATCTGTATTTGTGGCCAGTCTAATGTCAGACGATACAGTGTATCATTCTGTCTCTACATATTTTTGTGTGTGTGCGTGATCAGTATCTATCCTATTTTCATGGCTATGTAAGCACCATGGCTCACTGCCCTTAATGAAACTGACACGCTACACCATACGGACACAAATGAATTGCAACCTTGATATCTGTTACACCCCAAGAGTACCAACATTCCCTCCCTCTCTTTCTCACCCTCCATTTATTTTTCATATGCTCCCTTCATTCCATTACCAACTTCATAAGGTTTTTAACACTCCCCTCACGAACGCGTCCTCCTACTTCAGACCTTCATATACTGAGGTCTGCAAAGCTATTGTGGAAAATCTCATTCTGAAACCTCATATCTGTCCGTGTGTGTTGGTTTCAACCAATCAACTGTCAATGCATTCGCTTGGAAGCTGTTCTCTCACCTGCGGTTCTCTCACCTGTGTAAAAACGTTGAGAGGTTTTGCCATTGTGTGTCACATAGAGTCACACTCAGTCCACCTCTTAAGCGTCTATTGTAGTCGAATACACATGCGTGCATACACTCAGAGAGCCCTGGATGGGGTCTGTTTGTATGCAGCACGCTACCTGCTGAAGCCAGTAATCTATTTCCCGTGGTCTGTTTTCCCGGAATGTAATCATGTGAGCGGAAGCGCTGACTTGGCCAGCTTTTTAATCGTAAACAGTTTGTTTGTGCAAATTTTTCTTTTATAACGTATACAACTGGAGTCAAGGACACAAAGAAAGAAAGGACCATTCACACACACACAGGGGCATCAGAGCAGAGGTAATGGGGGACTTGAGTTTGCTGACGGGGCCGCAGATTGATGAAAGGTCATTGTTAAATCTGTTCATTTTATACACAGATTCTTTACTATAGTGTACTATATGCTAAAACACTTTGGCATTTACAGTCTTGCCCATAAAGCTGTATTCGTCTTGACCCTGAGAGAAATAAAAGGAGGAAACCTTTTGGTGTGTGAAATTGTCGATTTAATGTGTGTGCACTGATGACTGCTTGTGCAGAGGGTGAGACAGACTTTTATTTTGTGTGTGCGTCAACAGATTTAACTAACTGAGTATATTTGATGTAATCTTTTGGGGGGAAATTGTATATTGCCTATATGTTCAATATAGATTATTAAACTTGCTAAATTAAGCTTACTTGAAAATGTATAAATGGCGAAAGGTTTCTCTGAAGTTTATGTAAGGCAGGGCTAGTCAACTGGCGGGCCAAATGCGGCCCGTCAATCATCTTTACCTGGCCCGCCTTAACATTTCAAATAAGTAGAGAGACTTTAAGAACGGTGTGCTTTAAATGCACGTCCTCCTGAGACGCCACATCTTTACAGGCAATCGGTTTGCGCACGTGATAGGTCGTGTTCTAAAACGCGTTTTGTGCCCTTGAAAGTAGGCTAACTGTAGGAAGGGGACACCACGTGAACGGTTGTCTCAGATAAGGGGAAAACAGTGTTGTTTTTATTACTGCATTCATTATGTATAACGGCTATATTTACGAGAAACAGCTGTTCATCTCCCCCCAGAACTCGCACTATACAAAGGATCTGCCCTATAAGTGCGTGGGGCGCATGAATGCGATCGGAATTCACCCGAAGATGTGATAATAGCGTTCAGTTTCTTGCACAGATCAATTGACTCGCTTTATAAGACGCGAATTTAACATCACAAGGGGCAGGGATTACTTTTGTGTTTTTTTTACTTTTATTGATTTAACTTTAATTAATTCAACCAAATATCTTCTATAGAAATATCTTCTTGAAAAAACAATGCCACCCACATCTTGGATGTACTGGAGAACTGTGGGTGAGTAAATTAGTAGCAATTTTTGGGTAAAGTAATGCGTTAAGGAATATAAAATACAGTTAAAAAGACAATATCCCTTTTAATTTAATATCATGAAAAGGCACAAATACTGGATGCAATATTTGTGTGCATGTTTTAATATATGGCCTATAAGTAACAGCAACAAAAACAGTATAAAAGGAACAAAACTAAATAAATAACAGAAATACAAAATAACAGAAGAAATGAGGATATGGTAAAAAAACTGGCCCGCATCCTATTTATACTTTTGGAGTCTGGCCCTCAAAGAAAAGTAGTTGAAGACCCCTGATGTAAGGGTAATGGTTAGAGAATAATATAATGTATAAAAACGTGTGTGTGTGTGTGTGCGTGCGTGCGTGGGAAGGGTAAACCCTACGGTATGAGGACAAAATGTCCCCACAAAGATGGCAATATCCAAAATCCTTGTCCTTGTGGGGACATTTTTTTGTCCCCATGAGGAAACAAGCTTATAAATCATACAGAATTAACTTTTTTGAAAATCTAAAAGAGCAGGAAGTTTTTTGTGATTGTTAGGGGTAGGGGTAGGGAATATGATATACAATTTGTACAGTATAAAAACCATTGCGTCTATGGAATGTCCCCATAAAACATGGAAACCCAACGTGTGTGTGCGTGCGTGTGTGCATGTGTGTGTGCGTGTGTGTGTGTGTGCGCGCGTGTGTGTGTGTGTGTGTGTGTGTGTGTGTGTGTGTGTGCGTGCGTGTGTGTGTGTGTGTGTGTGTGTGTAAATTCAGCAACTCTGTTCAAACTGACTCACAGTTTTGCTGTCTGGTTTCAGGCCACGGAAACTGACACAAGCTGTCAGTCGGGGAATTGAAAGAAACAGACTATGATATCTGCCGAGAGTTAAAGATACTCTTATCTCACTGCTCAACTATTAACTGCTATTGAGAGTTGCACACACACACACACACACACACACACATTCATTTGTGTGTAGAGTCACTAATAAGCAAGTCATTATAGCTGGGAGGACATTATTACAGCAGAGCCATTTATCAACAACTAATAAAGATTCTACACAAGGCACTGCATTAGATGGCATACATCTGGAATACTGAATCCCAAGAAGGCATTAATCTAGAATACTTGTCCAGAAACTGACATTTATCTGAGAAATTGGATCAGAACTGGCCATCATTGGAATATGAATGAGTAGCGAACATTAACAAAGTCCTGAATCAGAAACTTGAATTAAAGGTTTAGTTCGCCCAAAAATAAAACGTCTGTCATCATTTACTCATCATTTGTCATTTCAAACCAGTATGGCTTTCTGTCTTCTGCAGAACACAAAAGATATTTTGAAGAAAGTTGATAACTAAAGAATGGCAGTACCCAACGACTTGCACTGGTTTTGTGTCTGTAAAATAGAAGTGAGTGGTTACCACCATTGTTTGTTTACCAACATTTTTGAAAATATCTTCTTTTGTGTTCTTCAGAGGAAAGTCATACAGGTTTGAAATGACAAGAGGGTGAGTAAATGATGACTGAATTTTCATTTTTGGGTGAACCTTTAATCTGGAAACTAATAATTCTAGAACAGATACCGGCATATTGGATTAATCTTAAACTAGAATTGTGTATTGCAGGGGATTTGCTGAAAAGATATTTTAACAAACATATTCCAAAATTCTCTTGACGTTCTTATAGTAACGTTTTGATTGTACTGTATGTACAGTAAAGGCCGAAAATCCTTTTCTACACCAAGAGGCATAAATACTGGATTCAAGTTTTGGTCCTGTCCTGTGTAAGGCAGAAGCGCCTCTGAAGCTTCACATCACACATTCTGAATGTTCCACACAGTGCTTCACTCCCCTGTGAGCTGTCAGACAGACATAACCTTTGGAAATCCAACGAAAATGGAGAAGCGGTTTAGTGGCTCTGTTCTGTGCTCGGAGAGTAAAATTTCATCCTCTCTGCTCTTTTCTCTAGAGTATCAAGAAAAGGTTAACACCAGCACCTCTCTCATACTGCTCAGGAGGAAAAAGAAACAAAGGCAGAGAGACTGAGTGTTTGACCTGGATGTAATAATGATTGTGGGACTTTTCTGACAGTTGCGTCATAATAATATAAAAAAAGAATGATTCTAGTTACAGTGTGATTGTTTTTTTAATTTCAGAGGTCGTAAAGATCCATTTAACTTCTCTACAAAGAAAACGTCATTGCTGCATTTATGTATTGTGATGAATGTCTTTTGGGGTCTGTATGCTAGGATGTGGTTTTGGTGAAATGTGCATTCACAATACTAAGTGTAATAATTAAATATTGATTTTTAGGAGCAATTGACGTTTATAATATTGATCCGATCTTACCGTGAGCCACCAGACGCCCTGACGCTCAGCTTCCTTATATTTACAGCATGACCCACAAACAGAGCACATGGATTCACAAACGCACACTCACAAACCGTTCAAGTATTTTTATTTTTACATTAAAACAACTGTCTGTAAATGTATAGAAAAGATGCTTCCTGTGTCTATCGCATTCGCTTGTCTTCATGGTGTTCATTCCTGTTAGCACTTGGTCACTCTGAAGTCCCACAGAAAGTGCAGACACCTGCTGTGATTTCATGCTCACGTAATGTGAACAGGCACAGATGCTGAGCTCAGATACAGCACTGCAGCAGAGAGCCACGCAGGGGCCACAAATCCATCTTTCACATCTCTGACAGACTGACCACATCACCCAAGGGTAGGAACTCACAAACACATACATGCACCAGGAAAATTGATAATACCTGGTGGAAGCTATTCCCATTCATTTTAAAATGGCACATGCTCACGAGTCACGACGTGACCCCCTGCAAACACGCATTTTAAAATCTATCATCTTCAGTCAGTTGTCGGACTTATCTGTCCTGTCTGATGGACCAAGTTTGCTGATTCATTTCCAGCAGGCGGCATCCTATGATTTGGAGATACAGTGATAACCGATATGTAACATTGTGCCCTTTAGCATAACATTTTTCCTCGATTGCGTTTGCCAGACGGCTCCTGCAACTGACACGCTAAGATACTTTAGGTGAAATGTGTCCGCGAAATGCCAGGCAGCCTATTGTTCACAGAAACCCGACTTTCACCCTGAGCTTTTTTTCTGAAGTAGCTGTCCCAATCACATTATAGTTTTATTGTAAACAATCATGTTGAAAAGGCCAAGAACATAGATTTAAATGTACTGTAGGCTGTGTGTGAACATTGTGCATGTTAAAGCGCTAATTCTCAAATTTAAAGGTTTTAGAGGAAGCTGCTTGATCAAATGTCAACATTAAAAAGGGTGTCAGCAAATCAGGCCGTGTCAAATTCAATATGTCTTCTCCGTAATTAAAGCACCTTATGGACAATCTTGCTTGTACACACACACACACACACACGTCTGGTTTATTACAAACTGTATATTTTATCCCCTGCCCCTAAAACTAACTAAATGAGAACATTACAAGTAAGACCTCAGTGAGAAAAAAAATATTTTGAACTTTTTGAATTAAAAAACAATATTTTAACTTCTTTAATCTTTACACATATGTCACATTTATAGTCTCCATCACAGGTGGATGATCCTCACATCATCTTTGACGTCCTCACCATTTCACCACTTTCCTATATGCCTTATTTCTATTCCACTTTGTAATATTCCTCCGATGATTTAAACCCTTGGCACACGGTATCTGATACCTCTCAACACGGTTCTGTATTTCTGCCAGACCCTTAAACTCACACCCCCCCCTTCCTGTCTCCAAGGTGACCTCATCTTTAAATTGTGCGCTGTGGGATTCTAAGGCTCACTGTTGCTGTGGTGCTCTTCAAGGCTAGGGCAATTGCTCCCCGTCACCATCCACTAAGAGCCCTGCCATGGCCCAGCGAAGCACTGTCACCCGGATTCAACATGATGGATGGAAGCTATGAGGAAGGTGTCGGCTGAGAAGGGAGGTGAGATGAAAGCAAGAATTAAAGGAGGAGGAGCAACCGGGAGCAACCGGGAAGGGAAATGAAGGAAGGAAAGCCTTGGAGGACATAAAATGCAAAGCGGAGATGACGGAAAACAGAGGCGACATTTAATATCGTCTTTTTTTTCTCTGCTCACAGGATCTATTTCCCTGTAGTCGTCTCGCTCTCCGTCTTTTGTACTCTTGTCTCTCTGGGTTCATTCTTTGCTACCACAACACGGCAGACATTTCAGACCTCCATAAATCCCACAAGCCCGCTGTGAGAAAGACCTGCCTGTCTGTCCACGCCACAGGCTTCTGAATCACAGCATGGGCAGCGAGAGGGGTTCTGAAAGCCAGTGTGGTGTTTTAAGGTTTAGCTGTGTTTAATTTGAGAAGATAACAGGACGATATATTGGGAATACCAGAAGATGCAGGAGCAGCTGACAGAAAAATAGACTGAGAGAAGGCAGCTGTAGAAACCATTGATGTTGCCGAGCGAAGCTCAGATTGAACCATTGGTAACTGATGTGCTTTGATGTTATAGCTTTAAGCTAAGTGTGTAATGGGTTTAAAGATCAGGCTGGTCTAACACACACAAGCCGAACCAGAACACACTCAAACTTTTTCTGCTGCAGTCATCGGAAAACACAGAGAAGCAGGGAAGAAAATTGTACTCAGTAAGAGAAGCACCTCAATCTGTTGGCCTACTTAAAAAACTGAGAATACGCAGAGTGTTAATATAACTTGAAGGTGCAAATGTGAACGCACACATATGACACCAAACATCCACACAGCGAGGGCATGAGTCTGTACTGGTTAAATTAAATATAAACAAATCAAATAGATACAAATATACAGATTTACAGATGAAAACAAATCAATGGGGAAACTATTAAAGTATGAGCATTGAAAATTAATATGAAATTAACATTTACATTTAGATGCTTTTATCCAAAGCGATTTACAGAGAGTTCAGGGAACAGTAAGCGAGGAGAAATAATATAATAGGTGCTAATACAAAGTTTCAACAAAAGCTAGACCACTACCTGTTGAGAGAAAGAGAGAGGGATAGATATAATAAGCGATATGCCATACAGGAGAAATAGGTGCTAATAAAAAGGTTAGTTTTTTTTTTTTCATTTTTCTGTCATGTATTCACAGAAGAGATGGGTTTTAAGTAGTTTTTTAAATGTTGTGAGAGATGTGGTTGACCGGACCGAGTTTGGAAGAATGTTCCACCAAGAAGGAGTTGTGAATGAGAATTTACTGCGATTTACTGCGAGTTGCGATTTACTGCCCTTATGAGAAGGCAATACAAGACGCCACTCATTTGCTGAACGCTGGGTTCTTGATGGGGTGTAGGAGGGTGTGAAAGTATGTCGGTGCAGATCCAGTGATGTAGGCAAGCATTAGTGACTTGAATCTGATACGGGCTTCAACCGTAAGCCAGTGGAGAGAGATGAAAAGGGGTGTCACATGAGCCTTTTTGGGCTGTTGGAAGACGTGGCGTGCTGCTGCTTTCTGAACCAGCTGGAGTGGTTTGATAGTCTTTACAGGAAGACCAGCAAGGAGAGCATTGCAGTAGTCCAACCTTGAGATTACCAGGGCCTGGACAAGGAGTTGTGCCGCATGCTCAGTGAGATATGGGTCTAACCTTTTTAATGTTGAATAAGGCATAGTTCACCCAAAACCAAACATTCTGTCATCATTTACTCACCCTCTTGTTATTTTAAACCTGTATGACTTTCTTACTTCTGCTAAACACAGAAGAAGATATTTTGAAGATTGTTGGTAACCGAAAACTGTTGGTCCCATTTGACTTCTATATGGACACAAAACCAATGCATGTGAATGGGTACCACCGGTTTTCGTTTACCAACACTCTTCATAATATCTTCTTTTGTGTTCTGCAGAAGAAAGTCACACAGATTTAAAATGTCAAATGTCATTTTTGGGTGAACTATCCCTTTAAATATGTAACATTTTCTGTCTGTCTCCGGATACCATGAAGTCCATGCAGCAATATGCAGTTTTATAAAGTTAAAACCATCTATTTTCTTTCGTCTTGGTAAAATGCTGATATTGTGATTTAGTCAGGTGCTGTATTCATATGGATGAGCCGCAACTTTGCAGAGTCATCAGGTGTCAAAGCTGACAGAAGGCCTGTTCAATTTCCATCCCTCTCTTCTGCATCGACCAGATGCTGCGTGCTTATTAGTTAGTATTTAGCTATGTGTTTTCCATCCACAATGATTTTCAGGGCACTAATTGCAGGAGTGGTCCCTGTGGAGCAGCCTACGGTTAAGAGTCGTGCTCAAGGGCGCAGTGGTGATAAGACTGAATAGTGATCTCAATAACTCATTCATAGGTCATTTCCTGGGTCACAGCTTGGGATTCAACCTACGTTTCTTTGTGTGAGCCAGATCCTTAACCATTAGTATCATCACGATTAGAGTGTGTATGTATAAGTCATTCCAAACATGTATGACTTTCTTTTATCTCTGCAGAACACAAAAGATTTTGAAGGATGTTAGTAACCGAACAACCGTGGTACCCATTGACTTGCATTTTCTTTGTGTCTATACAATAGAAGTGAATGGGTTCACTTCTATTGTATAGACACCATTATTACCATACTACCACCATTATTCAGTATAAAATGACAATGACATAATTTTTTGTTAAACTATCACTGTATGAAACGTTGAAACCGAACAACATATTCGCCTCCGTTGACTTCCATTGTATGGACACAAAACCACTGAGACATTTCTCAAAATATGTTCTCTTGCGTTCCACAGAAGAAATTGTCAAATACAGGTATATTAAACAACATGCGAGTGAATAAAAGATGACTTTTTGTGAGAACTATCTCTTTAATTCGTTTTCTGTCTTTCCTTTAAATAACGTCTAACCACCATAGCCAAGGGAATGCTTGATGCAGTGGAGGCACATTGTGGATTTTGTAGTTTAATCATGTTGTGCGCTAATGGATTTAACGTAAGTCAGAGCGGAGCAGAGCTGGCATCAGGCCAAAGTAGCTAAATACATCAGCACAGCGCTGTCAAGCTAACGTTACTGCAGCCCTTTGCAACAAAGTTTTACATCAAACAGAAAATTTCTTGTGGCTTAACTGGTAGAGCATGGCACTCACAATGCTATAGTGTCAGATTCAATCCCAAGAGAATGCACATACTCATAAAAATTATTTGGAAATTGCTTTGCATAAAAGCATAAATGTAAACACTGATTTAAACTCATCTTCTGCTATTTTACACATTGGTTTAACTGTGAAATCCGTCTGGAATGGCAGCAGCAATGGTTGGGTAGTCACAGTGTTAAACCAAGATTTTACTGAGCACTTTCGGAGTCCTTGACCCCTTTGTATTTCAATGTTTCTACATTCTACAATTTTCTGAATTTCTACATCGTGTAACTCCATTAGCTATGCCTAATATTTTGATGCTTCCTGTGCGTTTTCATGCCTATGAGCAATAGCTCTTAATGGCCTCAATGAAAATAAAAGATTTAATGATATTATATAACTCTTGAGTACGGAAGAGTATTAGGGCCAAGCAATAAAAAAAATATAAAACCGTTTTGAGTCATTATAATGCAAAATTAAACCCGCAGTTTTTCGGGGAAAAAAGTCGAAATTAAATGTTGAGAATAAACTCAATAAATTTCGAGAATAAAGTCGTTGTGTTTCGAGAAAAAACTCGTTAAATTTTGAGAGAAAAAAACTCGAAATAAAATGTCGACAATAAACTCACTATACTTTGAGAATAAAGTCGTTGTGTTTCGAGAAAAAACTCGTTAAATGTAGAGGAAAAAAGTCTAAATAAAATATCGAGAATAAACATTTATCCTATATCAGGGTCATGTTCATTGCGTAGTAGCCTACTGAATGAGGACATGGCAGAGTTGTATCACTTAGTCAAGCTATAATTTAGGCTTTCCTTCAGTAAGAAATACTATCAGCGCTGGGTCTCTTTAGAAGAATTTAACACGCTTTTAACACGACTTTATTCTCAAAGAGTTTTTTCTCGAAATTTAACGAGTTTTTTCTCGAAACACAACGACTTTATTCTCAAAGTATAGTGAGTTCATTGTCGACATTTTATTTCGAGTTTTTTTTCTCGAAATTTAACGAATTTTTTCTCGAAACACAACGACTTTATTCTCGAAATTTATTGAGTTTATTCTCAACATTTAATTTCGACTTTTTTCCCCGAAAACTGCGGGTTTAATTTCGCATTATAATGACTTTAATCTCAAAACGGTTTTATATATTTTTTTATTGCTTGGCCTTAATACTCTTCCGTACTTGAGATATGTGCAGTTACCTTATTTTATATAATAATTTCCACAGAAATTATTCAATCTTGTGACGTTGATGTCATACAGTTTTAGAGACTCAAAAATGCCCACACTTAGGCGGTGTGTGTGTGTGTGTGTGTGTGCGTGTGTGTGTGTGCGTGCGTGCGTGAAAAAGAGATTACCCTTGAGATTTGTTCTGATAAGAAAAACATACAAAAATGAAAAATAGCTGAATCTTATGAATGATTTATGAAGCACAACACCTTTGAATTTATGGATATGTTCGATATTTTTGCCTTGCCTCAGATTCAATAGGCTAGCGGGTCAAGATTTCAGGCAGAGTTTAATACAATTTAATACAAGCATGGGCTAAAGAAAGAAATGTGTAGTCCAACAGTGGGCAAAATATTCTTGTACATCACGCTAAACTGTTACAGCATTTCTTTCATTT
>NC_079899.1:18136205-18253768 GCF_024868665.1 Triplophysa rosa | reverse complement strand
TCTCTCTCTCTCTCTCTCTCTCTCTCTCTCTCTCTCTCTCTCTCTCTCTCTCTGTCTCTGTCTCTGTCTCTGTCTCTGTCTCTCTCTCTCTCTTTGTTTAATTAAAGCAATAAATGTAAAGATTTGGACTGCTGAACACTGCTGCCTCATATCCTTCTCTTAAAGTTTCTCTCTATCTTTCACCTGAAGTCTCTCGCTCTCTTGAAGTATAGGATGCTACTGCTCTTGTGTTTCACTCGTGTGTCTCTTTGGACAGATGCCTCAACAGGCAGCGTGCTGTAGCACATTTGTTAGTCCAGCTGTGTTTGCATTAGTGATGTTGATCTGCTCGGTTGCCCAAAGTCATTCTTGTTTCATCCATCTTTCTCTTCTTCATTAATATTTAAAAGATGGCCTATTTTGTATGTTTTCCTTTCTTTTTAACACTGTTGTTGTTTCAACGCCACTACAACAATGTTTATAGATTACTTCAGAGATGACGTATTTGTAGGCAAAATCAGAAGTTAGCGCCACATTGGTTCCCTCAACCAAAAGGCTATGCATTTTTTCCCATAGACTTTTGGAAAATTGCAAAAAAATATCTGTGATTAACAAAGTTTAATGAGCTTTACACGTTTTGTCTATTAAGATAATCTTTACAAATGAACATGACATTTGTTACTTTTGAAGCCTAAATGCAATCGTCAGAAGTAAAAAGCTAACATGATGCTATAAACTAACAACTACGGTCGCTCGATATCAACGTCACCACCACAAGGCCTCCGACAACTTTTTCAAACTTTATTAAAAACTTGTTTCCTGGTAAGTAATTACTCCGTGAATGAATCTGCATCTAGGTTTTAAGAGATTTGTGCCCATGTTGCATTATTTGCGCGATGATGTCTAACGTCTGAGCCAAAGGATGTAGTCGCTTTTAGCAACTTGTTAGCAACCGCTGTTTTTAATTGTCATAAAACGGGTAAATATTCAGAGGTTTTGTTAACCACAGATCTTATTTCAGGCAATTTACAAAAAACCCATAAAAAACCCCATTAACTTTGGAACGATGGACCTGGAAGTACTTAAATGCTAACTCGCTTCCTGGGTTTGCATACAAAAATACGTCATCTCTACAGTACTCTATTAAGTTAAAAATGGGGAGGAGATAAAGGGGTGCTGCAACGATGTGTCGTGCATTCTGACTTCTTTACAATGTTAAACGTTCTCATGCTTAACGTGGTCAACTTGTAAAAAACGAGTTGTGCGTATTACGTAGTATTTCTGTGCTCGATACACTCCCCCAGCGATCGTAGAGGTTTTTTTCGAACATATAAAACTGTTTCGTAACCATTTTTCTTAGTCCCTTATTGGACAATTCTCTCGGACAAGCACGCGGCACGCCCACGCGGCAGCCAGGAGAGCAGGAGAAGGAGCATGCGCAGACGTCACTTTCACTTGTGTGCAGGAGAGAGTGAGAGAGCATGTGTTCGCGAAGTTCAGGTGTTTGTTTGTTCACTGCATTTGGGTGATGAATGTTATATAAACGGTGGATATAACGCGCTTGTTAGGGCCGCTTTAAACATTGAATTTTTAATTTCTTTCAAATGTAAATACAGTGGCAAGAATAAGTATGTGAACCTTTTGGAATTTCATGGTTTTTTGAATAAATTTATCATAAAATGTGATCTGATCTTCATCTAAGTCAAGGGTATTGACAAATAAAATGTGTCTAAAATAATAACACAAGAGAACAACCAAAAAAAACTCGTAGTGATGTGGAAAAACTATGTGAACCCTTGAGACACTCCACAGCGGTATTGGCAAAATGTTTTGTGGACTGATGAAGCTAAGATTGAACTATTTGGAAAAAACACACAGCACTACATCTGGCGTCGAAAGGGCACGGCATATCATCATGAAAACATCATCCCAACTGTAAAGTATGGTGGAGGAAACATCATGATTTGGGCCAGCTTTGCTGCATCAGGGCCTGGCCAGCTTGGAATCATTGAGGGGAAGTATATCAGAAAATTCTTCAGGATAATGTGAGAATGTCTGTACATCAGCTGAAACTGTGTAGAAGGTGGGTGATGCAACAGGACAACGACCCAAAACACCGGAGCAAGTCCACAACAGAATAGCTTCAGAAAAACAAAATCCACCTTTTGGAGTGGCCAAGTCAGAGCCCAAACCTCAACCCAATAGAGATGCTATGGATTGACTTGAAGAGGGCCATACACATGAGACGTCCAAAGAATATGACGGAGCTAAAGCAGTTCTGCCAGGAAGAATGGGCTAAAATTCCTCCTCAACGATGTGCAGGTCTGATCCACAGCTACAGGAAGCGCCTGGTTGAGGTTATTGCTGCCAAGTTGGGTTTTTCTTTTTTTTATTTTTATGGTTCACTTACTTTTTCCACTGCCATTTTGAATGTAGAATGAGTGTGTTCAATAAAGACATGAAAGATCAGAATTTTTTTGTTATTATTTTTAGACACATTATGTTTGTCAATACCCTTGACTTAGTTGAAGATCAGATCACATTTTATGACAAATTTATTCAGAAAACAATGAAATTCCAAAAGGTTCACATACTTTTTCTTTCCACTGTATATGCATATATAAAACAAACTTACATATAGGTCAGCACGAACCTTCCTTTATTAGAACTCATAAATGGCTGGATAGTATAGAGAATTAGCATATATTGCGCATTACATCAGTTGGGACAAAACTAGGATGAGTTGTACATATTTTTTGGATCCTTGGTGTTCTGAGGATGATTTATGCCGACAGCTGTAAAGCATTATTAATTTAGAGCTATTGTATCCACACAGGCTCGTATACTTGGGCTAGTCTGGTGGTTTAAAAACTGTTCTCCTCCCATTTCCTAGCCCTGATACGGTTGCCATAGCAACACAGGTTTTCCAGTAAACGAGAAGTGTGTAGATAGGAATAGAGGTGCCATTCTTGAAGTAGGAGGGGTCGTCGAAAAGTTATTTCTCTGTGGTTGTTCCTCAGGGGAGGAAGCTGTTTGGTGATAATCATCTTTTCAACTTTGCATCCAAGTGAAGAACGAGACCTCTTGGGGTGGGAATTTGTTTTGTGCCACATTCCAACACACATGTTTGCGTGTGCCTGTGTGTGTACATATTTTTATAAATGCACACATACTTATACATGTTCACACCAGCTGAGAACTGTTGTTTTTCTCGTGTGTATGTTTACATACCAGTATTAGTCAACCCCTGTGAAGCAGATCCTCTCGCGCTCGGCGCTTCCGCTACTTATCCTCTACTTTCTAAGGCTTTGTCCCCAGTATCAGACAGAAACATCGCCTGTTTGTTTGATATCGAATTGAGACTGCAGACTTATCTCTGAAACTCCAGTGCCTTTTCAACACACAGAGATAGAAACTCTTCCTTCCTGAAGCTGTCCGATCAGGTGAAGCATCTTATGGGAATGCATTTTGTACCCTGAAGTATTGTTTTAGAAATATTTTGAGCAGATTAACAAATGACAATATGTGTAAGACGAAACTGCATAAAAAACAACATCACAATCTGCCCTTTTTTGTTAGCATTGATCACATTGAAAGTGCAAATAAGCAACCTGCAGTACTTGACTGAGGTGATGATGGAAGTGTATTTTTTTAAATGGTGATTTGGAACCCAAATATTATTGGGTTATTTCATAAGGTGTGATGCCAGTTTCAACATGTTCCTTCGCCCTTTGAGAGGTGTTTTGTTATCAGGTGTAAATATCAGATGCACCTTGACTTACGCTCCACTTGACCTAAAGACCCCGCACGCTTGCAAAACTCAGGAAGTTTGGTTGGGTGGAAGACAAAATATTCCACACATTATCAGTTTGTGTTTCCAAAACACGGACTGCCAAATGCTTATGTCACTAACAATTTCTGCATGTGACGCACTCGGCCCATTTGGAGAGCCAAAGCGTCTCTGTTATTCATTATATTCATCAGCGCTTAGGAGTCACAGCCAAATTTATCCTTTGAGGGATCATCCAAGAGTACAAACAAGAGATGAGGCATCTCTGATTCCGTTCCAAACCCTAGTGAGCTGTCTAATGTCTACATAGACATCTGTCTTCTAAGGCAGCATCCTCAAAATGGAAACGAACCATTAAAGCTGTGTTTGTTTGCTTGTGTGAATGAATAACAAATGTATTTAAAGCTGAAGGGTGTCATTTTTAACACCAGCCAGACACAATAATATTGGAACATGCAGTGGTGTGTGTTTGGGGCAGAGCTGTTTGTTTAACCAATGGCTAACCGGAGGAGTGTTTGGAAAAACAATCCGTGCTTTTGGAACAGATGTTGTTTTTCTCCATGGGTTACTTGATCGCGCTTCCTCTCAATAGTTTACGACTAGTCACACACTCTTGCATTAGTCTTGCCAGAGTTTTTTTTTTTGTAGACCGTAGTAGGGGTGCGGGGTTAAATATAGATGTTTCCACACAAATAAATATAGACCCCAGTGTACAGTAACACACAGTGAGGAAATACCCTCAGAGGAGACTTGCACAGTGTGCTGTTTCTTTTTTCTAAAAAAAATCTGCTGTTTTTCAGCCTTGAAAGACAAATTCTTCGTTGTTATTTGCACATCCAAATGTCAGGTCTTTTGTATGACTCTTTCTTCTGTGGGGCACAAAAGATGATATTTTGAGAAATGTCAAAGTGGTTTTATGTTCATACAATGGAAGTCAATGGGGGCGAAGGTTGTTTGCTTACCAACGTTTTTCAAAATATCTTCTTTTGAGTTCTGCAGAAGAAAGTCATGAGGGTGAGCAAACAAGAACAGATATTTTTAGGTGAACTAATTTAAGTCTATTGCGTTAGATAAACCTACGTTTTTATTACTGTGTGCATGTTTGAGGCAAATTCAGATGTAATTCTGTAATTCTTGGATGAACAGAGATGGCCAGGGTAGGCTGTGTTTTACTGCATATCTGATTTTTAAAGTTAAAGTGGGGGACAGGAGAGCTTTGAAGTGGACGTCTGGTTTAAAAGCAGGAGGCTGATGGGTCCAACCTGAAGTTCACATAAATCACAAATTTTGTCTTTACTTTCATTCCCCCGTTGTGCTTCATAGGTCATGGGACCCAAGTGGTGTTACCCTTTCCTGTAATAAATGCTTGGAGGAGTGGAGGTCAAACTTGGCACCTTAAACCATATACTGTAATGTGTAGTTATACGTGTATACACACACACTTATTCATGGATTCATACCCTGACCTTTGGTTCATTGATTGCACGTATTCCATTACTCATGCTTGCTCGTGTCCAGAAAAACCAGGATCAACTCTTTCACTCTACCTTCATCTCTCTCTCTCTCTCTCTCTCTCTCTCTCTCTCTCTCTCTCTCTCTCTCTCTCTCTCTCTCTCTCTCTCTCTCTCTCTCTCTCTCTCTCGCTCTCTCTCTCGCTCTCGCTCTCTCTCGCTCTTTCTCTCTCTCTCTCTCTCACTCTCTTTCTCTCTCTTTCTCTCTCGCTCTCTCTCTCTCTCTTTAGAATCGATTTCTAAAGGCAAACAAATTAAAGCCCTGTGGTGACGTACAGAGAGAAATGGAGAGGGTTGTGGCAGCAGTGAGAGGGATGGAGATGATGGATATTCCTCACGGCTGTTGGGAATGGGACTTATTCTCAAAGCGGTGGCATGTGGTGGATTTTTTAAAAGAGGAGATAAAAGCCACTGTCCAATTGCCAGTTAGAGCCCTATTAAGTGAACCACACATGATATTTAGTCATCTTGATGGAGGCAATGTGAGCAGTTTATGACAGAAAGTGGATAGAAATTTAGCATTGAATTTTGCACTAAGTATTCCTAAAATAGAGGTTTTGTCTTTGACGTGGTGTGTGATTTATGTTTATAATGTCAGGTTTAAGATTCTTTATTTGTCACATACATTACATACTGTACATGTGATGCAGAAATGTTTTTTTCACAGTGTCTCATTCCACATTGCAACTGTGATACATAAACAGAATAGAACAGAATATAATAAAGAAATATATATGTATAACATAGAAAATAGGAAGAGAATGTATAATAAAAATAAAATATATAATAAAATAAATTAAAATTTTAATTTAATTAAATTAAATTGATCCCATGATGCTTTGTCTTAACTATTTTATTAAAATAAATGTTTAGTATTGTTAAAATAATGTTATTTATAATAATAGTGATATGTTTTAATATGTTAGTAGTATGCACAGTTATATTTTGTCTCCGATATAATTTTAAAGATTCACAATTATTTAATTTTAAATCATTTAAAGGGATCATATGGCACGAATAAGTGTTTTTCTGTGTCTTTGGTGTGTTATAAGTTGCCCGTGCATTTGTTAGACAATTAATTAAAGTGTGGGAACAAAAGATGCATTCTATGTAAAAGCGAATGCTCACCCAGACCTGCCTGAAACGCCTCGTGTAGCCACACCCCCACAAATCTCTCGCTCTCTCTCTCGCTCTCTCTCTCTCTCTCTCTCTCTCTCTCTCCTTGTCTTGTCTTGTCTCTCCTTGTCTTGTTCAAAACATGTATATGACTCTTTCTTTTGTGAAACCTAAAAGATATTTTGTGAAATTGTAAAATGGTTTTGTGTCCAGTAGAAGTCAATGGTGTCTAATGTTGTTTGGTATGACATGAGGAGATTTGAATGATGCATTTTCATTTTTGGGTAAACAATCTCTGTTTTGTTCAAATCCCAAACCCAAGAAAAACAATAGTGATGCTTATAAAAATGACTTCAAGCGCTACTAAAGCCGTTTTTTTGAGTGCAGATGTCTTCATTGAACATCTTACATGGTTTGAAATCGAATTTGGAGGCACCTCGTATACTTCAGTCCAGTATTGACTTTTTCGGTCTTGCTCTACTTACGATGTATTTCCAGTAACGTGTGTCGGAAAGTATTTTCATTTAACCCCCACTTACCTTCTGTTGTGTTGATGTGATACAGGCCAGCTGATGCTATCACAGAATATTAAAGGGGTCATATGGCGCGAATACGTGTTTATAAGTTACCCATGCATGTATTAGACATGTAAAATTGCAAAAATTAAAGTGTTGGAACAAAAGATGCATTCTATCTAAAAGCGAATGCTCACCCAGACCTGCCTGAAACGTCTCGTGTAACCACACCCCCACAAATCTACGTCAGTTCGTGGTCTGATTTGACTAAGAGGCCATTTACACGAGACCGTTTTGAATTGAAAACGCGAAAACATTTATGCGTTTTGGCTGTCCGTTTACACGGAAACGACGTTTTAGGGGACTGAAAACGTAAACTTTTGAAAACGGGTCTCAAAGTGCAACTTTTTGAAAACGCTGCCATTTTCGTTTCCATGTAAACTGCTGGTATTAAAAAGCACTTTTGGCTTATTACTGTGCATGTGTATGCGCAAAGGCACATCCGGCTTCTATACACGACAACATCGCCATCCACTGGCCTGGCGTGCATACTACAGCGGTTTTGTCCGTTTTCCTGGATCCGTGTAAATGCAGACAGTTTTGATAACGCTGCCATGTGTACGTGAAACTTTTCAAAAACGCAAAAGAAAAACTTTTCCGTTTTTTTATCATGTAAACGTGGCCTAAGACCGCCTAAATGTATACGCAAGTAAGGTGGGCGTACCTGTCAGCACAATTGCTTTGGAACCTGATGTTCCAAATATGGTAAGAGGCGTTACATTTCCGTCACACGCTTGCAGTATTCGACCAATCACTACGCACTGGTTAACTGGCCAATCATAGCATACCTCGCTTTTCAGAGCGATGAGCTTTGTAAAAAATCTGCGCGTTTCAGAGAGGCGGGACAAAGAGTAGATACAAACATGCACGGTATGTGGAAAATACAGCGGTTTTAAACCATAAATCGTGTATACACATTGCATTGCATCTAAAACAAACAATAATATTCATTTTAGCCCTGTCATATCACCCCTTTAATGTATTTTATTGATGTCTGTTATTTTAGTCATTGGCGTGTTTATGCTTTCTTTTTTGAATTTGTCACATCAAGGGAAACGCGTCACAAGAATGATTTTGAGGTGAAGATACACAAGTGATGTTTTTTCATCTCTTTCTCGCACAGTGTTTGCTGTCTCAACCAAAGTTCTGTGCGGTGGAGGTGACATCGTTGTGCTTGAGGGCTAAACTGGAGAGAGGAAGCTCAAGAAGAGTTGAACGTGCCATGATGCAAACACAGGTAGAACACATTCATTTGACAAAGCGAATTGCAGTGTATTCAAGCTATACATTTGATCAGTGTGTGTGTTAAATGCAACGCTTCACCATTTTCAAAGCACCTAGAAAAATGAGATCCATGATTTCCTCCTGTGTGTGTGAGTGAAATGGACAGATAAGCCGAAGGGAGGAGGATGCTACAGCTTCCCTTCGGTTGCTTCCTTTTCCCTTCCCGTCATTCCTCATGACACTTTATGTCCATGTCTTACTGAGGAGAAGCCAGAACAATAAAACCAGAGAAGTGATGATATGTGTGCTTTGTGTGTGGGTTTTTTGGGAGGACTGGAAAATGGGATTTCTCGTTCTGTGCTCTGAAGGAAACAGGGCAGCTTGGATCTTCCTGTTCGGGTCAAACTAGATTTTACGGTTTCCAATGAGTTTGGGAAACAGAGAGACTGAAGCTGATAGACTTGTCAGGGACCAGCGTGACAAGTCCATAGAAGAAAAAATCAAATAAGCATTTCAATCCAGCCACACTCGTATTGGGAGTTCTTGTGTAATTTTATGAGTCTGATGCTGTAAATTTCACAAGTCTCTTTGGCGATGCTTAGAGTGCTTGAATGAATCATAATGGCAGATGAAGCATATATCTCTAGGAGTCTAAGGATCAAATTTTATCCTCACATGAATTCATCTCGCCATGTAGAGATGTTTGATTTAAAGCAATGTTTTGAGTCATCTGCCTGCTTTTGATGTTGTGTGAATTTTATGATGACACCAGCCATAATTTCATGGCTTGATTTTAATATATGGGTAAACTGTTCCTTTAAATGTTTTTTTTTACCATCATTTCATTCAAAACCTGTATTTGAATATTCCTTCTGTCAAGCACAAAATAAGATATTTTGAGAAATGTTTCAGTGGTTTTGCATCCTGGCAATGGGGGCTAATGTTGTTTAGTTATCAGCATTCTTCAAAATATCTTCTTTTGTGTGCTGCATAATAAAGAAAGTCATACAGGTTTGGAATGACATGAGGGTGAGTAAATGATGAAAGAATTTTCATGAACTATCATTTTAAATCATGGTACCTAAATGTTTAATAGTGTTTATTGAATGCAGATATATTATCAAGCGATAAACAGGCCAGAATCCACAATAAACTTTATTATGTACAGTATAGTTATTTCCTTTGACTATGCTTGATGTTTGATGTGCTTGTGTGACGTAAACTAAGCTTTGCCGGTGATCAGTAAAGTTTAGAGAAAGAAAACTTGAAACACCTGACTGATGGAACGTCATGATCGTTGAAAGGACGCTATGAATCTAAAACCAAGTGGAGTTTGTCATGACGCATTACTCTCTACTTTTTGATGTTTTTTTTCTTTCCTGTAACTCTTAAGTGTTTGCCCAGCAGAGCTGCTCTCTGACATCACAAATCTCAGTCTGACAGATAGTTAGGGGAACTTGACTCCAGGGGCCGCCCTGAGGGGAAAGTTTGAGTCGGACAAACGATCACAGCAAGTCGCACAAACATCTGTCTATCACAGAGTCAGAGAAACACAGAGCGCTCTGAAGTCTCACTGCTGACACTGGTAAGTTCAGTCGTCCTCCGAGGGGTTCCAGCTGAGCCGGGCCCCCGAGCGACAGAGAAAGTGTGACAGCTCGCTCTCTTACTCGCTGATAAATGAGGGAAGAACGAGAGAACAGATGAAAATGGAGACAGAGAGAAACAATAAATGTATAAATGATCTTTCTGTAGCTCAGATGTCAAAGAATTGTGTAAGCAGCCCATTTTTATCTTGGCCCCCAAATAACAGTACATTTATTAATAATACTAACATGTAAGTATAAAAATGTACAGTATTGTAGTTTAGATATTTCAGTTCTTTAAATGCACTAATGCATGACTTTTCCTTCCTATTCAATTAGAGGGATAGTTCACCCAAAAATGAAAATTCTGTCATCATTTTCTCATCCTCTTGTCATTTAAAACCAGTATGACTTTCTATTTTGTGCAGAACACAAAAGAAGATATTTTGAAGAAAGTTGGTAACCGAACAGGACCGACACCTATTCACTTATATTGTATGGACACAAAACCAATGCAAGTGAATGGGGTCCAGTTAACAACATTCTTCAAAATATGATATTTGGTGTTCTGTGAAATAAAGTCATATAGGTTTGAAATGAGAAAAGAGTGAGTAAATGATGACAGAATTTTCATTTTGGGTGAACTGTCACTTTATGGGCTGATGTGTCATGTTATAGGGAGTTCTTGATTAAGTGCTAAAAATTCCAGTCACAGATACTAAATATGTCTTGGACATGATCATTCATAAATAAAATATAGTCTTCACATTTGGTTTAATGCGTTTAGAAAGGTTTCTGTTTTGTCTTTGATATTCCCACCTTTATCTACCGTGACATTTTGTGAAAATCACTCTTATCTGCTCTGGCTTTGGTTGAAGTTTCACAGCGGTACTTGACAAACTTCATTTCCTCTGCCTTCTCTGGCCTTTCTCCTGAGATCAAGAGCAGCGAGAGTATGTTCAGAAATGACAGAGAAGCACTTCCCCATGCTGCATTTTTCTGCTGGTATCTAGGCCATGAAGTTGGCCGGGGAGAGCCAGGTCCTCAGACTTTTTTCATTGCCTTTGTGTATTCAGAATGGAGTCTGGTGCTTTGTTGGATTAAATGCAGTCATTGTGAGCACATCATTTGCGTTTGCTGGGCTTGCACCAAGCATTGACTGCAGCATTATTTTTCCATTTAGAACTCTGAACAGCCTCTGGATGAAGCAAATTTCTCTGGATGTAAAATTAAATTTCAGTGCTTTATCTATAATATGTCTGAAACAGAGGAGGCTCGAGTCTTCGGATTCATAGCAACATTAAACAAGACATTCTGGTGGAAATGACGCACGGCCCTTGTGGAGCTGAAAAACAGTTTTGTCTTAAAGTCATTCAGCAGGGTGAGATGTTATACTCATTTTTTTATCCACAACAGATGCACCCTGCTGTAATTGTATGACAAAATGCTCTCACTTGCCACAAAACATTTTCATCAAAATCTAGTTTAGCTTGCTTCCTCTCACTTGCAAACTCTTGTGCACCTGCTCCGTTTTAAATTAAATTCAGTAAAGGTTTAAAATAGGGCTGTCAAACGATTAATCGCATCCAGAATAAAAGTTTGTGTTTACATAATATATGTCTGTGTAGTGTTCATATTAATTTTCAATTAATAAACACATACTCATACATGCATATATTTAAGAAAATTATACAATTTTTTTTTATAAACGTTTATTTATAATTTCAATTATTGGTAAATATAAATAAATACATCTAAATATTTCCTAAATATATATACATGTATGTTTATGTTTTTGTGTTAATAAATACAAAATTAATATGCACAGTACACAGACATATATTATGTAAACAAAAACTTTTATTCTGGATGCGATCTTTTTACAGCCCTAGTTTAAAAATATAAATTGTTAAAATGTGACTGTTGGGGAAATGTTAATATAATTTGAATATGGTACATACACTCTTTTACAGATGTGTTAATGTTAAAGGGATAGTTCACCCCAAAATTTAAATTCTGTCATGAATTACTCCACCTCAAGTTGTTCCACACTTGTGTAAATTTCTTTGTTTTGTTGAACACAAAGAATGATATTTGGAAGAATGTTAGCAACTAAAATTTCTGGGTCACCATTGACTGCCATTAAAATGGTTGTCAAAGGTGCCCCAAAACTGATTGCTTTCCTAAATTCTTCAAAATATCTTTTGTTCAAAATAATTCTTTGTAGCACTTTATTTTACAGTCCAGTTTCCCATGTACATGCTGTGTACTTGTTATAGTAAATATTATTACATTTACGCTTTTGGCAAATATTATAACTGGATAATAACTAGGTACTAAACCTGAACCTACCCCTAAACCTAACCTTATCCCATGTAATTACTTTAAATTACCAGTACTTTCTTAGATAGGTACACCTCCTGTAAAATAAAGTGCAACTGAATTCTTTCTACTATGGAAGTCAATGGTGCCCCAGAAACGATGTTCTTCCTAATATCTTTCTCTGTGTTCGAAGAAATGTATACAGGTTTGGAACAACTTGAGCATGAGTAATTCATGACAGAATTACATTTTTGGGTGAACTATCCCTTTAAATGTACACTGGTTTTGGTATTGCAGTTGTTGGGTTTTAGTTCTAGACTGTTTAATGTGCTATGAATGGATTTTGTCTGTCTACAGGGCTTCTTGGTTTCCTTTTAATAAGTATGCTGAGTCATGAAACACGCTCGATGATGTCGCTGTATTTGGCGCCTGGAGTTGTTCTATGGAAAGGTTTACATGTAATCCAAAATGACCTGCCAAAATGTCAAACCTTGGGGAGTTTACTTTGCCCCACTTTGTGAAATTCTTGTGCAAAAACTTGAAGTAAACCTCCATAATGTCATTTCTGAATTTTCCAGTCACTGTGGGGTGCATTAGTTCATATGTTTTTCTACCCTTTCCACCTCATCACCCACGTTTTGATTTAAAAAGGTCAGTTCAGATTATTTTAAATTGAGATGAATTACTAATACCTAATAATTCAGTACATGCATAGGTTAATTACTTTTTGGATGTGTTTGTTTTTAAACTCCAGTTTTAGAGCATAAACATGTTATGGTTCAACACTCTGTTTTTTTATGACTCATGTGTTTATTTGTCTTTTTCTGATTCTGGCAGATTCAGTGGCGTGTTTCAATCGATCTCTGTTAGTCATTACTGTGTGTGAGTTTTGTCTTGCGTGCGGCGTAAGCCAACATCGACTTTTTACCCTCTTAAACAACTTCTTAAAGTCCCCAAAGATGGTTTTAGTTGTTGGTTCTTTCTTAATATAAGAACAGTGCTGACAGGATACAGCCTGATAGCACACATTGTTTTCCAAACTATTCATTCAGTATTCAGTGTATTGAGCTTTAGTACATTTGCTTTTGTACATCTGCAATGCAGTGATGAAACACTCCCTGACAGATTCTGATGTGAAAATGAGAAGTGATTATAAAAATGTAGTGCGGGACTTGATTTCCAACATCGAGAACTGATTGGATTGTTGGAAGATGGGCGTTGCTAACAAAATGGAGGCAGATTTAAAGTCCCAGTGAAATTAAAAATTACAATGCCTTTTATTTAATGAAATATTGCAGCGTTTATTGTTAATAGTTTATCAATTTGGGTCATTCTCTTTTTAAAATTCTTGTGGCCTCATAATCTATTGTTAAAGTCTGAAAATGCACTTCCTTCCTGTAATGAATATCCATCTTAAATGACGTATGTTAGATGGCTTGGGCGGAGCATCCGTTAACTCTAGACATGTGCCGGTGTTCGGTAATATGGTACACCACGGTAGTGAAAATGCACGGTAGTGTTATTGCGGGGCACATCAAATCACTGTGAAGAAAAATGTGCCTTTCCTTTGATTGGATAAAATAACACTCCGTTTATGCTGCAAAAGCGTCTTGCCCATGCGCAGTCGCGCACTCTGATGTAAACAGCGTCACGTGGAGAAGAATGGGGGAAGTTCCATTTCAAAATGCAACGGCTGTTTTTATACATCCAATCAAATTGCAGAGAAAGATGAAAGCCACGCCCACTATTTTTCTCATTAGAAATTCCATTTCACTCGTAAATGCTTCAAAATATGGAAGTAAAAACGATTGCAACTTCCGGTTCACGGGGACTTCAAATGCGAGTTGGCAGTCAATCATGGAGGATAATTTCACACCGGACGCACCATCGACACCCTCTCATGAAGAAATCTCCGCCCTCACGCCGTTCTTCTTGACACACTTGTGACGTTCCAAACTTGACGTTAGTAGTTTTTTCTGTGAGAAATTGGAAAAATTAAAGCAATTTTAAAAACATGAAATGATTGTTTATAGTGATCACATCTGTCTGCAGACCCCAAAAAAACACCGTAAGGCACCTTTCAAGTAGTCTGTATGACTCATACTCTACTCATGCTGAATGTCTTCTGAAGCCATTTAATAACTTTCTATGAGGAATGAGATATAGAGGACGGGTCAAATTTTTGTAAATAACTTTTATTCTGTTCCTCACACATTACTGTTGCTCAAGAGACTGCAGTCATAATGATTATGTGGTATTTTATTGTCTTTGGAAATGTGACAGTCATGTACATATAGTCCTTCATGGTGTCCCCGACTAAGAATTTACATAGTCGAATCAGAATTGTCACGTCTTGCCTATAGTCGACTGATAGTCGAATCAGACGTGTGTGTGTTTGTGTGTGCGCGCCCGTGCATGTGTGGACGACACCAGGTGGTTCAGGGTACAGCTCAACATTGATGCACCAAAAAACAATCAAACATTATTTTACAGAATTTGTTTAGAACAGAATATACCTTTATAATAAATAAACGAAATAAGCCAGAATCAAGCCACAATGTGCAAAATAAATGTGTTTAGGCAAAATGTCTGAAATGCAGGGGAACATAATTTTCAAAACACAAGCCACAAATACTAAAATTAATTTAGTAACAATGCTGTGCCATACAATACTAGACCAGATCTCGCCTCAAAACTATTTTTAAAACTACTCGATAATAATTAATTATTTTTTACAAATGGGAATACAGCACGTTTATTACCAATGAACTACCAATAAAGTGACTTTATTTACCGCATGTAAAGGAGGAGAAAAGGAAAAGTCCCTTTCACCTTTTTTCCTGCGCACTCTTACTCCGTCCCCCGATACGCACGCTTGCTTTCAGTTCCAAAAGTCTGCGCCGTGCTTGCTATATATGGTGATTTTGGTTATTTTACTTTATTATTTTATCATGCAGCGCAAAGTTCAGTCTAAGTAACGGACTACGTGCATTTAAAGAGGTGTCAATTCATATTTAAATGCCCAAACATTCATTAAGTGACAAATGTTTGGAGTCATTCACATTCATTTGCGAGTCATCTGCGGGTGCGTGCGGAACATGCTGCTTCTCTTTACCGGTCTCACAGCACAGAAGATGCGGAGAGACGCGGGGGTTTCGGTACCCAACCCAACAAATGTCCCATTTCTTTACATCATAAATAGCGCATTGCATGCCCGTCTGCTACGCCACTGCCCATATAACCAAAATGACATGATCCCCATTGCATAACTCCTCTGCGATGATTCGACTATGAGATTGGTAGTTCAGTCGATTAGCATTTATATATATCTGGCATTTTCCAGACGTGAAAATCCTAAACAAGTCATTAGTTATCTGCAGCCCACAGACAGGCTTGGCCATCTTTTCAGGAAAAAACTGATTGCATCAAGTCAGTCGGAAATTTCATATCCAGATGAGTTTTTCTTAAGCCCCCCCCCCCCGAACATCCATACTGGAAAAGTTTGTCAATATGTATTATTTGTCATCGCATTCACAAAATTAATTTTCTGTAACAAGGTGCAGTGATTTTTTTCCGTAATGTTCTGGAATAGTTTACAGACATCAGTTCCACATTACGTTTTTTCATTTTTAAATATATATTTTTGCTTTCTCCGCCTATTAGTGCCCTGCATGTGTTTATAATGATTGAGAAAGACTTCATAGTTGTGGCAGGAGGAAATGATGCATTAATATCAGCTTAGATCAAAGTCAGTTATTTTATAGACAGAGACGGACTTCAGCTTGTTTGCATGCTGTACACAGCTGGGCTGTGTTATTGCTTTATGAAAAATCAACACTGATTTGTGAATGAGAGAGTGAGGGTTGATCTTTGCACTACTATGTCTAACATCAGGCCTGCACATGCTTTATAAACTGAGTGTGTACAGTTTTCATGCCATCAGACGTTGTAGCATGTCTCTGCATGGAAAACATTTTCAAAACATTTGAATACTGACGCTGTCGTTGTTGGCGTGTGCAGACACATTTATTTACTGTTGCCATCACTCTTGGAATTTATGATTGATTTTCACATGCCGTGAAGGGATTTGTTTTAAACCCGTGGTTACTGATTGGTAACTATATTTAGGTCTTTCTTTGTGGAACGCAGTAAATGGGGTAGATGCACACAGGGCGATGATGTCTGCTAAAATCTCAGCCAGCTAAGCCACTTCCTCTGTCATAGCGCTGAGGTAGTTTTTTAATCACCGAGTGATAACGATGTGTTCATTAAGAAAACGTTCAAATTTCAACAAACCAACAGCTAAGCATTGCTATGTGCCTCTGTGATCAAGCAAAAGTTCACTTTTTTCGTATTTGTGGATGTAGCTTGAAACGGATAGCCTGAAGCGCTTCTCCTTTTTGGTTGTTGATGTATGACGTAGTGATTGGATGATTTGACTCGCGTCGTTGACCGTAGTCATGTGCAAGCGACCGAGTGAAAAACGCCATTGTTTCCTATGGAAGCTACATGCACTGGATGTAATCGAGCTGGCTGAGATTTTAGCGGAAATGCGTCATCGCTTCGTATGCACATACCAAAATACCCCATCAAAGATGCTGGAGTTGCTGCAATGTAGTTCTCAAATTCCACACTGTATTTTAAGTAAACGCATTAAAAATGTTCAACAAACGGTTTAAGCCATCACTTTGTTTTCTTTTAGACACTGGTGGATTTCTTCAGCGAGAAAAACTGTGACGTAACTGAAAGACTGAAGATGTTTTATGCATGCAGGGCTCCGCCTCTTTGGGATCTGCAGGTAAGTTTTTAGTTATGCGTTTATTTCTCCAAATCACAATGTTTCTAAAAGTTTTAAGAAGTAGTAACTAAAATAAAGAGTTTGTGTCTACACCCTGCTCTTATGCACTATGGCGCATTTACTTTTTGATCATTTGGTCTATTTGACATCAGAGTTCAGTTTGTTTGGTTGGTGTGAACAGCTGTTTTCTGATGTTTGCGCTCCAGAAAACAGCTCTTTCATGTCTGCTGGAAAATGTGGTGTCTTTTGAAGGTCTGGAGACCTCAGTGGAACCTTGAAGAATAAATAAAAGTGTGTGAAGAATGAGCAGGTGGATGGCGGTCAGTGGATCTGTAATATAAGTCCCTTTCAAAGGGATTTGGTTTGAAGTGAACAGTGTCGGTCTTGAATTCTGCTTGTTTTTAATTTTTTTCAATCTAAATGTATTCCTATGTGTGGAATAATTGACACGTAATAAGGCAAGATTACTGAAGTTAATTCGAAGCGAACATGATTGACTCGTCTGTCTGTGCCTAAATTGATTTGTTTGCATATTTGCTGTCATTACCAGACGCACAAGTGCATCAAGCCGATCGCCGCAAATGAGCGTGAGCACGCATTATTTATTTATATTTTGGAAAGCCCATTCGAGTAAACACCACAGCTGGGTTATACACCCCGCATCTCAGCAGTAAGAGCTTTGGCAGTTATAATACGAAATTCATTTCCCCGTACACGGTGAGGGCGTCCGGGGGAACGAGGCGAGGAGTTTATTTTGACAACGTTTGTCAGGTAATAGAGCAACATGTTACTCTCTTCCAGTGCGCCTGATTGAGCAATAATACAAATAATGAAAAGCAAACAAATGTTTTCTAAAGAGAGAGATTGTGACGGAACCAAATAAATGAGAGGAAAGTGACAAGTGTGGAGGCATGGCAACAGGCCGGACGGAGATAAAGGATTGAGAGAGAGAGAGAGAGAGAGAGAGAATGGAGGGTTGATGTGATCAGTTCTGTGAATGACATTGCTCGCGCTTGGTGTAATAACAGTGAGCAGCAATAAAGCTGGAATTGAAGTCGCTTCTATTGCTGCCGGGGGAATCGTACGCTACGAAACCGCAAGCAAGAGACGAGAACAGCATGCAGCCAGAGAAGTGTGTGTGTTTACGTCGGGATGGGAGAAGGATGCAGGGCATGTTTTTTATAGATGGGAACAGATTTCATAAATTGTTAGATTTGCTTCCAGAATGAATCATTTTGGCATATATATGAATCAGCACAAGGTTCGCTTTGGCAGTTTTGTGGGGGATGGAATGAATGAGAAAATAAAAAGATCGAAAGGTTGCACAAATAGAGCCGGAGGGAAGCCCTTTCTTACGGTGTCTCTCTCTCACTGTCTCTCAATTCCTATTTTATGAACATGATAGACAGGATTTTAAATGAAATGGACAATCAGTATTAACAAACGATACGGAATGAGAAATAAAATAGTCTTTCTTTTGTTCTTCTTTCCTCCTTCATGTCTCGCTCGCTTTCTCTCTCACCTGTTTGTTAGTAGCATCACGTTCTGTCTCCTGTGGCTGATAGGTCACATGATCTCAAACAGCCTCACCGGTGAATATATCTAGATTTATGGGTACCCATAATGCCTGTGGGACGTGATATGCCACTAGAGGTGGGTGGGGTGGTGTCACGGGCCGGAAAGGTGAAGGAGAAATCAAGCAGGAATTGCTCAAAGCTGCGTGTTTGTGATGTCTTCCTGATATCCGAGGATGAAGGTGACTCCAGTTCATTTCACATTTACTTGGGACAAATACGGTTCTAAAGCGGGAGGTGCGGCGAGCACGACCTCCAACTCGTCATCCTTTAGTGACTTCGTCTCTTCATTACAAATGATCTGTGAATGAACGCAGGAGCGGAAAGCGCGTAAACACACATTTAACCAGCGGCATTCATCAGATGCGGAGACCGGACAGCGGTCATTAATACCGTGTGTGTGTGTAGCTGCTGTTTGTTAAGCATGACAGAACGCCGAGAAATGCATCCTTACAGAAATTGTGTTGTGTTTGCTTGTTTTGCGATATTTCTGTCTCTGCGTCCACACATTTGCATAATATGTCTATGTGTATGTGTGTTCAGAGACAGTTGGCGAGTCTGTTGACTGATTTGGGCCTGACAAGTTCTGCGCTGCTGATCTATGAACGGCTGGAGCTTTGGGAGGATGCGGTCGTCTGTTTTGCGAGGATGGGCCAGCACGGCAAGGTACATGACACACTTTATTTACAGTGAACCAAAAAATATTTTGACACTTGAAATGTATGCATTGCATTAGCTTGAAAAGATGCATTGAACAAACTAAATTAACTGTATTTTGGATTTGCTCAAAGTTGACACTATAAAGTATTTAAACAATGGTTTTAGCTTTAACCGTTTAAATCCTGTTGGGGCAAAGGACTTTAGCTTTTTTAATTGACAGGGAGACACTGAAAGGCTCCGACTACGGCCAGAATTCACATAAGTACCACTAAGTGTCAGAACAATGTGCCCTTCCCACCATATCACATCTGCCATGCACATTCATGTATCTGGGTTATTCATCCATTCTCCATCTCCTCTTCTTCTTTTTTTCATCTTCTCTTTTGTATGTCACAAATATCAATATATGCACTAACATTGCTACTGACAGACACAATGCTTTCTGTCTGTCTCTCTCTCTCTCACACACACGCGCACGCGCAGCGCTGGTGTCCTCGACTGTGTCAGTGCAGTTTTCCGGGAGCTGTTTCGCAGCTTTATTGAGTTACCGTCCACTTTGTCTACCAATCAGATTATAGGGTAGCTCTGAGGTCAATAAAACCAGCCAATCACTCCCAATCTAAGCTCTAATATTATAAAAATGTACTGACATCTGCTCGACTGCAGTACCTGAAGCACTCTGTATCTCTCTCCACCTTTCCCTGCGCACATATTAAAGTTTAATGCTATAAATCGCCGACCGGCATCGAAAAAAAATGGATGGAATACTGGGACCGACCGGTGTTTCAAATGAAAGAAAAGAATGAGTGAATTGGTGGAATATAAAGGAGAGGTGTGGAAGCGGTGGCTGGATAATTATGGAGACTGCAGGGAAAAGCAAAGTTTTGTGAGACTTTCTGAAAACCAAAGATCCTGCTGATAGATGAATCCATGAGATTCTCTGTGTATACTCTATGTGCTACTGTTATTGTTACTACAGTAATACTATGGTACCGTTCTACTACTGTCATCAAAAAATGTGTCCTCTCCAATATTAAAGGAGAAGTCCACCCAAAGATAAAAATTATTTATCCACCCTCATGTCGTTCCAAACCTGTATGACTTTCTATCTTCTGTGGAACACAAAAGAAGTTATTTTGAGAAATATCTCAGTGGTTTTGTGTCCATACAATGGACGTCAATGGGATTCAATGTTGTTTGGTTACCAGCATTCTTCAAAATATCTTTTTTGTGTCCTACAGACACATTTTTCTTATATTAGGTTATATTTATGGACTTTTTGCCTTTTGTTTTTTGAAGGGACAGTAGAAAGAGAGATGTGATTGATAAGGGAGAGAGTGTAGTATGGTCTGGAAAGGGCTGTTGCACTGTACGTACAGCCACGACTCAAGACGGCAAATCATTTTTTATGTTGACCCAGAAAGCTTTTGGAAAAGCTCATTTGGTTTTCCAAAGCATTGAATAATGATCTTAATCTGTTTAAAAAGAGTGAAATTCTGAATTACTGCTTCATTTACTTCTGAAGTTTAATATTGCAAAAATTGTGCTGAAGTGTATTACTGAATAAAATCTTGACATAGTTAAAGGGCTAGTTCATCAAAAATGAAAAATCTGTCATCATTTACTCACCCTCAGGTTGTTTCAAACCTGTAAAAATGTCTTTATTCCAATGAATACAGAGAAATATATTTGGAAGACTGTTAGCAATTTTCAGTTCTGGGACATCATCCACTACCATAGTAGGGAAAAAAATATTGTATTTTTTTGTTCTGTTTAACACATAATGAGATATTTTGAAGAATTTAGGAAAACAAAGATTACTCGGGCACCTTGAAGTAATTTATACAAAGATTATAAAAATTATACAAAGTAATGTATTAATTATACAGGTATGAAATTACATGAGCGTGAGTGAATGATGACAGAATTTTCATTTTTGGATGAACTATCCCTTTAACGACCACAATAACCTCTTGGTACCTTTATACACCCCTGCAGATGTCATTGACTGATCTAAAAAAATTCTTCCACTATTTGAATGGTCCAAGAGAAAATGTTAAGGGTTGACCAAAGTTAGGTAGGGGGAGTGCGTGCGTCCTTGTGGGAAATGGTGAGAGCCGAATATATTTTAAAGTTTGAACGTTTGTTGGATCATTGCAGTCTTTTATTGTGCTCTCTAAAACCAGTTTTCTCTTCCGAAATTTCCAACCCCTGTTATTACCAGTGTAACTGCTAACCCAGTCCCAGATTAGCATCCATTTGAGCTCCTGCCAGGCGTGAGGAAACTGCAGCCTGGCTGTTTGTTACTGGGCTGCGTGAAACTTCATTGCTGGTTATTGGACTTTGGTCAGCTGGTCTGGACTCAACAGCAGATTGTTGTTAGCATGGAATGCGAAGTGTGCACTTTATAACGGCCGTGAGGAACAAAGGATCATTCAAGTCCTCTCTTTTTTCATCCCTTCTCTATTTCACTCTCTGCTGCTCTCTCGCTCTTTTTCACCTTCCTACACTTATTTTTTTTTCTTTTAGAAGAGAAATGTGAGACTTTTTGTATTGAAGTAAATAGCTTTTTCATCTTTTGTATAGGCTTTCAGGTCTTAAGTGTTTTTTCTCTTGTTAATGTACCTATTGTATGGAGGAAGAAGAAATATTGTTCCCACTTCTCAATGCGTACTGGTAAAAAAATAAATAAGCACGCAAACAGAAGTGCTAGCCAAGCCATGTGAATTTTATAGCTGCCTGCCCCCTTCTCCCACTGTGGCTGCACTTCTGAGCATTTGCGAAAAGCTCTTTATCCACCCGTCCAGTGTATAACAGCAGAGGTGGAAGGGCATATGAGAGCCGCGCTGTAATATCGCCTCACATCCAACTTGTTTGAGCTTGAAGCCACATTTACTTGGATTGTATAGAGGCCATATGTTAACTGCATTTCGGTTTAGCTAAGCTTAAAAACAGTACATGGGCTTTTATATCACAGTAATGGTTTTAGGAGTGTGTGAAGGATTTTTCACACAAAGCTGTTTTATGGTTACCACACACGCTGAAGATATGTTGGTTTATGTTGTGAGTCCATTACATTCCCAAAATATGTGCCTATTTTTTTCAATGTATTTAGTCTAAATCTAACATTGATCAGTTTAAATCTTGTTTGGAGCATAGCAAAGTGTTGTACTAGCTAATTTTTGCTGATACTTATGGCAGGGGTCCAATATGAACATTTGGCAAGTGCTTTGACTTGAGTGAATACAGTCAGTGTTCAGTAACTTCAGCATAATTACAGTCAAATGTCAATATTTCATTATTTCAAAGTTAAATGTTAAATTTCTCAAAGTGTTAGTTCACCCCAAAATGAAAAGTTCACCCTCTTGACATTTTAAACCTGTATGACTTTCTTCTACAAAATACAAAAGAAGATATTTTGAAAAATGTTGGTCCGCATTCACATCTATTGTATGGACATAAAACCAGTGTTTGGTTAATGAATGCCAAAGGTTTTCTTTTACCAACATTCCTCAAAATATCTTCTGTCTTCTGCAGAAAAAAAATGACACAGAGGTTTGATATGACATGATAGTAAATGATGACATAATTTTCATTTTGGGGTGAACCTTTTAACATTGACTTTGGCTATTAACGTAGTTTCTTGAAAAATGTTTTATTACTGGTTATTACTAACAACCATACCCCGGTCAGTTTTTATATTTAATGTGACTGTTTATGAATTAAATTTCATAGAATTTAGTCTGTTGGCACTTTCCTTCTCAGGCAGAGGAGGTTTTGAGGCGGGAACTGGAGAAAAAGGAGACCCCGTCTCTGTACTGCCTGTTAGGAGATGTGCTGAAGGATCCCCAGTATTACGACCGAGCGTGGGAGCTTTCCAAACACCGTAGCGCACGCGCCCAAAGGTCTAAAGCTCTGCATCACCTCCGGAACAAAGAGTTCCAGCAGTGTGTGGAATGTTTTGAGCGCTCCCTCAAAATCAACAGCATTCAGGTATGACGCACACAGACTCATGCTTGCATTGAGAGCCAGATTTACTAAACAGGGCAAAGTTGCGCGAGAGCGCAATTTCAAGAATGCGCCAATGAGAATGGACATTTCTGTGGGTTATTTACTAACAAGGCGCACGTTACAAAAACACTGGCGCAATATCTCATTCCCATAATGACCAATGCAATCTACCAAGAGCAGCGCAAATTAGCGCATGGTTTAAGATGTGCTTTTTTGAGCGTTAAATAAAGCCGCAAATACCAGTACAAGGAGTGCAAACCTTAGTAAATCGCTCTGCGTGATTCATTTAAATACTCTCCTCCCTAAAGTTTACGTCTGAAGAAGAAACTCCTACAAATCCATATGCAATAAGGTCAGTCGCAAAAACACCTAGCCAAAATCACCAAATTAGCACATTTTCAGTGCTAATTTGAACTGCGTGTCTTTAGTAAATACAGACAGTAGTTTTTTTACACCAGAGGAGGTGTTTGCGCTGTTAATTTAATTATACATTTAGCCCTGTGTAGCTTCCTGTCCTGTAAGTGCTGATAGACATGAAGTTGCACCTTTTTTCTAACAAAACAGAGCTCATCCAAACAAGGAAACATTTGTTTAGTTCGTACAACTTTAAAAACATTTGAACATCCAAAGTAATTTAATTCAGCCTTTGATAAATTAAATGAAATTGAATGAAATTTATATCAGTTCACACGTTTGTTCATAATAGCCATTCGACATGAAAATGAAGTGGTGGTGTTTCGGTATTGTTTGATTTGATTCTGCAATTTGATTCCATTTTTACATGAAACACAAATTCATAGTGATCAATCCAAATTAGATTTCTATAAATCCAAATCCAATCCAATGTTTTGCCTTGAAACTTTTCTGTAGTTAAAATGAACTGACACTGTCGGTAAGAAAAGGGTCACTGATGTCTCCACCAGCTCTGAGTGTTTGAGAGCTTCTGGTATATTTTGATATGGACCACACATGCACACAAACTCTAGAAGAACATCAAAGGCTGGTATGTTCAGAGAGGATTGGCAGAGAACAAGATGAACACACAGAAGCGGTATGGCAGTGTATATTCGAGTGGTATCAGGTTCCCCGAGACCCCCGAAACGTACACGGCCTCCTTTCCCGTTCTTCATTTCTCCCTTCATCCATAATGCAGAAGCGAAGGCAGCAATAAGACAAAGTAATTTTCCCTAGGGACTCATTGTTGACCTCGGCGTGATCTTTTAACACCATCTCGGAGCTGTGCCTCGCGGCTCTGCTTAATGCTGTCTGCAGGGCTAGACCTGGAATTAAAGATGGACCGGGGCCAGACGGAGATGCAAAGATGAGGATGAGGGAGCAGAAATAGATGATTTAAAACATAAGAAAGAGAAAAGGGTGGATTGGGAGACGGATTGCTCCAGGTTATAGGTTCAAAAGACACCATTAATTTTTAGTGCCCGAATAACATCTTAAAAGACAAGAGGAGCACTTGAAGTCTGTCATTTATTTTCTTTCTGCCCTTTTTGACCGTATTTAATCTTTCTCCGTCTCTGCAGCTTGGTGTGTGGTTCTCCCTGGGTTGCGCTTATTTCGCGCTGAAAGGCTACGAGGGCGCCGCCAAAGCTTTCCAGAGGTGTGTCGGGATGGAACCAGATGTAAGTCACATGATCACGCAGGTCACATGGGTTCCTATAAGCAGATCAGCATCACCTGATCATAGAGATATGGGGTCGGGGGGGTTTTCACTTACTGATCCTTTTATGTGCCAGAGGACTGTTTTGTTATATGAAGTCACTAAAAAACATGTTAAAAACTGTTTTTCATTTTTGTTACTTTTCAAACATTTTCACCACAAAGTGTTTAAGTTTAAACGTACAAGTTATATATCGCACAAATTCTCCTGTAATGTGTAATGTTAAATAAACAGGTGAGGTGTTAACTTTATTTTTTAGGAGTCCATAGGCACTAAAAGTGCCCATAGGTGATAAACATCTTAACATTTGATTTGGTTCTGCAAGTGCTTCCCTGTATTTGTGTATTATTTAGGCTTGTACTCGCCTCTCCTTTTTTTCTGGATTTTATGCATCTATAAAGCCCATAGGAACAGCATTAGATGTAGTGCAGCTGTTAATTGTGTACTTAAAATTCAACTGTTGTCAAGGGCCAGACTTAAAACTCCATCCAGGAAACCAGTAAACAAGCTTCTGCAAAGTATTCTCTGTGTCTGGTTTTCAAGGAGGTTTATTATTTACCACAATTTACTTTGACAAATGACTTGAACCTATGGACCTCACTATCGTTTTCTTTCCCCATTCAGAATTCTGAAGCATGGAACAACCTCTCTACGGCGTACATTAAACTGAGGATGAAGTGAGTACATGCTCAAATGCAAGAAATGAAGTCTACTTCAAAAAGATATGAACACCAAGCTGTTTTTTGATCCAACACTGTACCTTTAAAAGGATAGTTTACCCAAAAATGAAAGTTCTGTAATCATTTACTTAGCCGTAAGTTGTTTCAAACCTGTATACATTTTAGTGTTCCAAAAGAAGATATTTGGAAGAATGTTTTAACCAAACAGTTCTGGGGCCCCATTGACTTCCATAGCAGGAAAGGAAACTACTATGGTAGTCAATGGTGCCCCAGAACGGTATATATTTTGTGTTCAAAAGAACAAATAAATGTATACAGTTTTGACACAACATCAAGGTCAGTAAATGATTTTTTTTTCATTTTGGGGTAACTATCCCTTTTAGACCGTTATGTACAGTAAACGTAAAGCTCTGCTATGATTGGCCAACCTCCTCCTTTTCTCATTTTTATAGAGGTGTGTTTGCGTGTGTGCAATGTATGGCTTTACAATAGCACTTCTCGCACGCTTTTATCTCCCTCGCATCGCCACCATGTACAGACGTTAGATAAGCCCATTCAGGTTTGGGTTGACCTGATGTATGCAACGTGTCTGTGTTTTCCCCATCCTGCATCAGCTGAGGAGCCTCTTGGGCCTCCCTGCTTTTCAATTACAGCAGGAACGACTTTGGCAGCTGTAATTGCAAAGATAAATCTTCTGCGTGCTCTTGCTGCGTCTACCCCAGAAGCCGTCGCAACATCTACCAGCCGGCCAATATTAACCAGATTTCAGAGCTGAATGCCAGTTAGGACATTTGCTGCGCTGCATGATTGGAAGAGGTTGTGCTGTTTTCCTGCGAGAACCGAAGGTCTTTCCTGGAACGCCACTGTAACAGCAAGCACCTGAGGGATTCTGGGAATGATTTCTCTCCTCCTCTGCTTCTAGTCCAATTAGCCCGGTGCATTCATCCCTGAGATGAGGCTTTGAAATCTTCTATTAAAAACTGATTAATGCTTGCAGGGAGCATCCAGAACAGAGCAAGTGTGTGTGTGTGCACCAGCATTCACTTGTTTAAAGGGAGCTTGAGCTTCATGTTATATTAAAACTCATGTGTCATATTCTTTGGTGACAGCCCTTGTAATAAATGTAGGCTCCGTTACAAAATCTACTGAGCTGTCTTGCCGTCTACTGCATACATAGCATGAACACATGAACCATTTGGTTGATTCATAACTTAAGACATAATCATATTGATAAGCTAACAATGCAAAAATCTGAGTTAAACCATTTTTAACAATTTTATACTTTTTATCCATCATTGATTTTTCTTTGGCTCATGAGCAATGCACGCTAGGTTTTGGAATAGAGCTGAAGTAATCTGGCAAACCCCTTTTGCAAGATTTGGCAATAGTCTGTTTTTGCAGCGAAGCCCCAAAGCTGTACTTTTTGTTCACGGAGATGCAGACCTCATCCAGTAAAACTGTACTGCGTGTAGTCTCTGTGATAAACACTGGTGTTTTTCTTTTGTGTGTGGCAGGGAGAAGGCGTTCCGCACTCTTCAGGAAGCACTCAAGTGTAATTATGAGCGATGGCAGATCTGGGAGAACTTCATCGCTGTGTGTATAGATCTGGGCGAGTTCAGTGAAGCTATCAGAGCGTACCATCGTCTCATGGACCTGAAGGACAAATACAAGGATGTGGAGGTGGGTCGACTTCACGGTTAACCTTCAGACAGACACTAGACTCTGAATATCCATAAGCACTTGGGAAAAAAACTTTTGGCTTGTTTAACCTGCGTGAAGCAGCTGGATTTTTGTCTTGTGTGTTGCTTGTCATCACAGCTTCCAACCCAACTAACAGCTGCCTGACTGCATGCATAGATGAAACATTTGTGTGTGCATGCACGTGTGCCTGTTGAGTGATGTGCTACTGAGTGGGACTATAGACCACTTCACAAGATGCGAACACTGGTCCAGAGGCACTTGGTTTCATTTTTATTGATTTTATATCTTACATATAAAAGTACATATTTTATTATATATTTTTATTTAAATTTTTATTATTATTATTCATTTAATCCTTTTGATTCTGTTCTAAATGTTCTGTTGGTTGTATTTTGTTGAAACGTTTGTGTAGTGTAAAAAAAACTGAAACAAAGTTCTTCTGGACCAGCATTAAACCAATGTTGTTTACGTCGTCCAAAGAGGTCTATATGAGTGTGTGTGCTTTTGTGTTATTTCGGGACATAGTTTTGAAGTTGGATACCTGATACCTGAAAATGTCAGACTTTAACTTCTGAGACAGTTATAAACTGACTGTATATAGTTACTGTATAGTTCATACGGCACGTCCGCATTTAAAGACGCACTGAAGTACCTTACAGGTAAACATACAGCTTTGTTGTTGTTGATGTTATTTCTACTGAAACAGGAAGTTACATATTTAGTGTGGCTCCTCCTCCTTTAGTGAATAGTGCTTTGTTTTCCTGACAGCCTGGAATTTGATGAGAAGCTAAAGTGCAAAATAATGTCATAAATATCGTTGATCCGTTTTGGCTGTTAATTTTGAATATTTATTTTAAGGCTAACATATTCATACTTTAAGTAAAAAAATAATAATTTAATTTCATGGGGACTTTAAACAATCTATTGTATAAATCAGGGTTTCCCGAACTGGGGTTCGCAAACCTCTGGTGGTTCACAAGGGAACTGCAGGGGATTTGTGAGGTACACTGTATGTTTACCAGTGCACATTCAAGTTGTTTTTATTACTTCTATAACGTTTAAATAGCAAAGAAATGTTTAGAAATAACAATAGTTATGTAAAATACTTCTTAAAAAACCTCAAGACAGAGCTATGTGCTATTAAGTTACTTAAATATTTGCTTGCTCAGGGGGAGCACCGCTCATGGGGTACTTCAAGTAATAAATGATTTAGGTTAAAGGGGTTCGGCTGACAAAAAGCTTGAAAACCCCTGGTATAAATGAATTGATATTTCCAAAACATTGAAAATGAAGTATTTAAAGCAATACATACAACGAATACAGTGTATTTAGATTAGCTGGTGTCATAACACGTCTTAAAGCTCTACGCCATTAGACACATTTGTGCTGCCGTTGCTTGATGTTCCAGCTGCTACATCCTATTAAATGTGTCGTTTGTTTTATCATTTGGTAGTCAGATGCCTGGTAGTTGTTTACATCCTTCCATTTACAGCCACTCCTGGGTCACCACGACGACAATAAATTACCTTTTATTTTCACAGATATAATGGCTCTACCTTAAAAAAAGAAGCTAGATTGCGCATCTCTAATTTTTAAGCACCAACCTCCCCCACTGTGATCTGTACAAAAGAATCTTAAATGCTCGCTGTGTATAAACAAGTGGCAAATTAACTGGCCCAAACACAGATAACACTGCAAGATAGATGTAAACAAGCACATGTAAACTGTGTATTAATCCTTTTTGAGGAAGTGTGTTGACTTAATTCAGAGCAATTATGTTGAGGGGAGACGTTTGGGCTCCAAAAAGGAAACAAATGTTTTTTGTTTATGGTTGCATGGGAGCAGATTTAATCTTGTTTCAGTTTGCTAATTGTTTCATGGCTGCTTTTTCGCACACAACACTGTTTGAAGAATCTTCTTGACTTACCCGTTCACACTGTTAGGAAGTTTAGGGTCAGAAATAACCATCACTTGGTGCAAAAATGCCTCTGAAACTAGACAAAAATAATTTCATTAAAATGTGGGAGCAAAAAATTATATTAGTTAAAATAATAATAGTAAAAAATTAAATAATGAATAATAAACCAAATAAAAACTTTGAATTCATGTTTATTTTTTTATTTGCTACAAGCATCTGGTATAGTTCTTATTTATGTCTAGTTGTATTTAATATAATTTTTTTATGAAATATTTAGTCATCAAAATATTTATAATTTATAATAAAAGTAATTAATATTCTACATGAAAGTAAAAAAATGTTTTTAAAAAATGATAATAGTGGAAACTCTAAAATAATAATAGCAAAAATAATAGTAAAAAAAGTTTTTGAATTCATGTTTATTTGTTTATTCAATATTGTAGCATCTGTTATAGTTCTTATTTATTTCTAGTTGTATTAATATAATTTTTTAATGATTTATTTAATCATCAAAATAATATTTACAATTTATGATAAAAAGAATTGATGATAAATTCTTTCTAAAGAAATATTCCATATGAATGTCTAAAATTGTTGATTGATGCATTAAAAATTCCATTTAACACCTCATAGAATAGGTGTTTTCTGACAATTGTAAAGAATTCAGTTTTCTTTTTCTCTTCACAAACTCATACCTAACAATATTTTCCCCTCCGTTTTCAACTGTGTGGATTATTCATTTATTGGTTTACGTCCAGCTAGCAGCTCAATTAAAAGTTATGTCATGAAAGCACAGAAGTTGAGGAGGTCAACTCTAGCATTCTAGAGTTCTCCTCCAGCCCACCAGAGGATTTCAGAATGTAATTGGCATCTTGAGTTTAGCCAGACTCAAAATCATCACTCACTCCTCTCCGCTTTTCCTTTTATTCCCTTTATCATCTCCCACCGCACAGAAACCCCTCAGAACTCATGTTAGTGGGAAATTAGATGAGAGCATCCGTTTAATAAAGAGAAAATGTTGTGTATGTTAATGCATCTCAGTATGCGGTCATAAGTCTTGTGTCTTTCATTGATCCCGCCATTAATTCACATTCCACAGAGAATGATCCATCCAGAGCTAAAAACAGAATTCAGATGCATCAAGTATACTCTTATCTCGCTCTCTCTCCATCTCAGCTCCATTCTTCATTCCCTCGCTTGTCCCGAGAGAATACTACCTCACTCCTTTTCACGCTATAAGCGGATCGTGCAGGAATTACACCCAGACACCCGTTCGGTATCACTTCCCCCATCATGAGGGGGAGGAGTCGTATTCAGGAAGCCAATATAGTCATTTCATATGTTCCAATTCACCAGCGAAGAGTCACAGATAATGTCCTGACCCCAAATTTAGACACGATTTTTGGATATTTGTATTTGGGTGTATACAGTAGATTGATTTTAGGGTGAGTGGATGAGTGAGTACAAATTTAATGTCTAAAAGTATAGATTTGATGCCCTCACATGCATTTTTTTGACTGGTTGGGAGCAACTTTTGCTGCTTTATTGCCTAAAGATAGGATGGAAGTTTTCTTGAATGTAGAAAATATTATAGAAGATATCTGAAATATTTAAACATGACATTTGTTCCCGCTGTGTTTTGACAACGCTGAAACAATTATCAAATGTTCTTAATCCTCCTGATAATGACCTTTATCGACCTCTACACAGTAATAGAGCCAATAGAAATGAGGGGACTGCGGTGTATGTAAACAGAAATGGATAACTCTTAAGATAATGAAAACATAACGTTTCTTTATGTATGGTCTTTATACACCTCTGAAGACATAGTTATGTATAGTATATTGCATTTCTGTCGATAGATCGTCTCCTTGCACATTGGACCTTTAATGCTCCAGATGAGATCATTGAAAGTACCAGGGCTACTACGTTTTTTTAAATAATAAATACCTAATAAAGAAGTAAAGTACAAAATATCACAATTCTGGCAAATTCAACCTTTCAACACTCTTAAAAAAAATAAGGAAAAAGGCTTCAACATATATGATCTATTTCCTGAAATGAAGTCTGTCTGACTGAAGAATCACTATTAAGCATCGCTTCATCCTTTAGTCTTCAGATTTCAACACTTATAAAATAGGAAAAAAATAAGGAAAAAGGCTTCAACATACGTATATAATCTATTTCCTAAAACGATGTCTGTCTGACTGAAGAATCACTATCAAGCATCGCTTCATCCTATAGTCTTCACATGATAATTGATGGTCGTGTTGTTGTTGGTGACTGATGAGTCTATGAAGTGAAAAATGAGGGTCCAGAGGCCAAACCTCTGGAGGACTTGAGCAATATTACACCAACGACTCCAGTGACAAAGATCTCTGCACATCTGCCGAGCAGCCTGAGGAGAATTAAAAACACTGAGGAGAGATGACGGTTGTGAAGGTGAAGAAATGATAGCTGCAGGGGAAAAGACAGGCGTTGAGAAGATGAACCTGCGCTTTAGGAATGTGTATGTGTTCATGATTCAATGAGCAATGTGAGCGCACATGTGAGGTGTCATGACAACATGTGGTCCTTATATAAAACACACATTGAACTGTGTGCAGACTGTTTGCTCGGATTCTGTCTGTCAGTTTGCACTTGAGGTGTGAACATAAATCTTGTGGGATTATATTTACACCTACACTCGACTGCTCATGTACTGTGGGGTTCAAATCTCTGACATCGCTAGTAAAAATGCCTCTGCTGTATTTTGCAATGTAATACAATTGTTTTTATTACAGATTTGAGTAGAAAATTGACTTATAAAAGTATAGAATTTACACCACCACAATGTATCTTTCTGTCAGCCTCTTTCTTGCTCCCTGTCTCTCTTCATCTCTCTTTCTCGGTTTCAGAACTGCCCTCGTCTCTGCTTCTTGTTGTCACACACATGCATCGCATCTAAGGAATTATATGAAGCATGTAAAGTAAATTGGGGTCATTATTCCTCCTGCCTCATGCTCATGAACTGAAGTGCTCTGGAATGTTTGGAATGTGACATCATTAGTCAACTTTCCTGAAACTGTCAGTCAGAAAACACCTGTGTTTGTTTTATACATTTTTATATATATATATTTGGCTTTCCAAAACAGATTATGCATGTACGCTTTTTTATTGAAATTCTGTATATACGGTACCTGTCAAAGGTTTGGAAATGCATATTCTTCGTTTATTTTTTTCACCATTTGGAATAATAGTTAACTCGTCGAAACTATGGCGTAGGACAATTGGAAATGATGTTGTGACTAAAAGAATCTAAACTAAATTAAAGCTATGATGTATTTTAGCATCTTCAGGGTTGCCAACCCTTGACTACAATTTGCCAATTCATTCTCTTAGCATTTTATAAGCAGGCTTGAGGTTTCACCCTGGGATGCTTTTTAGGAACGAGTTCCCATCTATTCAGGGCTATGATTGGTTGTTTTCTTCATGATTTGGTCCACTGGTTTCAGAAATCATTTTTAAAAAGAGATATTCGTTTTCTAATGAAAGAAATTGATATATGTTTGTCTATAATAGTCATTTTAAACATTTAAGCAGGGGACTGGCAAAGGGCCTCGAAGGAATCGACCTTGCATCGCCGTGAGTGCACTGGCGCTATATGTCGACGGCGTACTAACCAATTAGAAACATTTTAGTCATGCGTTTGCTACATTTTAATGAGTACTGTATATACCGTAAATAAGCAAAAAGCACACTTGATGTGCACGCACACACATACACACAGAGTTAATGAACGCAGGTTATGGTTCTGCTTTAGTCATTACAGTTGGTGGTAGCTGCAGGATGGTAAGTGAAGGTTGTGATTAATAGCTGTAACACACACACAAACACAGAGGAATGTGAAGCCCAGCTTTCAGTTCGTGTGTTCTGGAAGCTTTGAGGGTGTGGTGCGCTTAGTTTAGATTTTGGCGTTTGAGGAGAAAGCTGCCTCTGTCTCTGACACACACACACATTAACAGATGCCTTTCAGGGAATCAGCTTCTTCTGACTAATCACTTCTCACTGAAGCGTTCGTAGTGTGACACACAAACTCGTGATCTGTAATGCAACATATTTGTTTTAGCCGTCTCCTCAATCATAATTCACCCACAAAGGTCATCATAATTCACTAAGAAAGGAGATGCACAAATGAAATAGACACGGAGAATTGCTTAATTGTCATTAAACAATGCAAAACATCTTAAGGTTTCTTAATGGCGAACGTAATTTTCGATTTTATTTTGGGGTCAGACGTGATCTCGACATGATACCTCACTATAAAAACTAAACGGTCAGGTCAAAAATATTTTTGCGGTAATCCACTTTATGCCATAAATGCTGTTGAGTTTAAATTAAACGTTTTATTTAAAGAGATATACTGTGATGATTCTTTCCATTTTCAGTTACACATGTCATGAAACTTTCTCAAACACATTGGATGAACTCTTCCTGGTGTCTCTCCTGGCACATGTACAAACTTTCGGGAGTGTTTGTGTGGTTATGTAAGCACAGCGTCTCTTATCTCACAGCTCTGCTGGTGGGATGTACAGTGTGTGTATGAATGAGGTGCAGAGAGTATTTCATCTCTCCTCATGTTACGTCTGTCAGCTCGGATCTACTCTGCGGCTTGGCCACAGTGTGTGAATCCATCTAACATATAACATTGAATGCTTTAGCACACAGACAGCGTGCCCTGCTTCAGAGAGTGTGTGCTGAAATCAAAGACGCGTTGGTTGAATGCCAGCTTGAAAAATGAGAATAGACAAATAGGTGTACAAATGATGGAAGAATGGAAATGTGTAAAGGTGACACATAATTAAAAAAGCATAATGATTAAGCCGTGCGCTCCAGTTCTGTTCTAAAACCTCTCGTATTGTCCACTTTCTTGGATTAAATTTGACTGAGCTTGCCGCAGTGCATTGTGAGATTGACTTCTGTGAGCATTAGACATACAATTCTGGGCTAATTTGGCTGAAGTGAAACATCATTTTGAAACACTTTCTGCATTTTCGTAAATATGTTATCTCCTTCGGCAAAGAAGTGACAACTTGAAGACATCTTAGTCCTGTGCAGCCACCATAGTGCTTCGAAAGGGAAAGGGAGGGGTGGAGTGAGCCGTTGGTTGCAATTCACCTCCTCACCACTAGCTGCCGCTAAATTTCATACATTGAACTTTTAAGAACTGTGATGCCCTGAAATGTTGCCTGTGTTTTAGAAGAAGGCATCTGTTTAATAAAACAAGGAAAATCTACGAATGCAGAGGTGAAGTTTAGAGATTTGTGTGTGTTGTGTCAAAGGGGGCAGAGGTCAAATGTGTAAAGGCTGGGTTCAGGTACTGCAAGAGGGTAAATGCTAATCCTACATTAGGATTTATACCGGTGGTGTCTTAACTGGTTGAGTTTAAACAGCAGTCATTCTCATTACCAAAACCAAGACTGTAAATATAAACGTGTATATCATTCTTTGTTGTTTTTAACCAGGTGTTGGAAATCCTTGTACGTGCAGTAGTTGACAATCTGACGGATCACCGTGGTGAACAGGCATCCAATCTTAAATCAAAGTTGCAAGAGCTCTTTGGTCGAGTCTCTGCACGATGCAGCACCGATGCTCAGATATGGAGGCAGTATGCTCGTCTTTATGGCAATGGCCATAGCAACAACATAGAAGATAATGAGAAGGTAAGATTTGTTTAAATGGTGATGATTGTTTAAGATTATGGCTGTCAGAATATCAGATTACTGCTTATAGTTATGAAGGGCAAAATAGTTTGTGGAATTTTTTTTGGAACACTTGAGCTATAGAGAGTTTATAACCATTATGGCAAAATGTTAAATGGGTGCAATACCACCACCTACTATGTTATCAGTATCATGGTTATTGTCATTGCATATCGTCGCTGTCCTTCTGAAATTTTGGATGTCCACTGTTTTGGAAAGAAATGGAAAAGCACTGTACTTTTAAAATGATGAAATACTGTGTTGTCACAGTTGACAAGCACTTTTTAATGCTTTTTATTGGTTGGTTATTTGCAAAACGCAGGGACAAACATAAAGGGTGACTAATAATAATGATTTATGGCAAAGATATGGAGATACAAGGTTTCATGCCAAGCTTTAGAATATTTTATTGGGTAGAAATTGTGAGGGGGACGTCAAGTATTATTGTGTACTTGGCGTTTTACTTTCCCTGCTCCTTTTGTAATACAGACATGAATCTTAGAGACCAAAAATAGAGGCATTCTTCTTTTTTGTATTGTTTTAACTTTTCAGTTACAGATAGACTGTAAACTTGTTAGCGCTTGAAAGGAAGTGCAAAGGATAGCCATTGATTTTGTAACTGATGTTTATGTGCGTATTTTATCGTTCCACGGAGACTTGTCGTCTTAAACCGTCTAAATGAGTTATATTTTCAAGCACGCTGTTATGCTGTTCTTCATCAACAGTAAACAAAGGAAATCATCGTGACCAATACCAATTTCCTTCTGCCGTGATTCTTAAATTAACTGAAACGCAGAGTTTCCTACTGGTAATTATCACATTGTGGTTGCGTTTATGTGCGTTCGTCTCGTAAATGCTGTATTCTGCTACGCATGTCGTGAGACACATACAGAAACTCTTTTAACATGTGGTGTATGTGTGTGTGTGTGTGTGTGTTTGTAGGCACTACAGTTTCTAAGTAAAGCCCATCAGTGCGAGACGCAGGCCACAGGCTGGGAGAAAGACCTCAGCAGCTTCAGATCTGTAGTGAAGGGGGCCAGAGACATGGCTAATGGTGAGAACACACACATACATGCACACAGGGATTTAACAATTTCAAGTCAGATTGTACTTAAGGATTCCAGCTCCTCCTATTTTTAGTTCTTCTTAGAAAGCATCAGTTCTTGAATCCCAAGTGTGCACAAGCGCTCCATTCACATCCACGGTCTAGATTTCTCTTTCACATGGCCATTTGAGAGAGAGACAGAATTGTGGTCCCTCACTCATGCAGGAGACGCTCTGTCATTGCTAATGTGGCTTCACGCGAGTCTTAAAGGGCTGATGGATTGAGAACATGCACCAGGAGCAAGAACGACAAACAAGCCTTTTACCCCCCTGACCTCCACCAGAGACGACATGCTGTAGTGTGCCTCTGTGTGTAGACATGTGTTTACTGTGTGTGTTTGCCAGCTGGGTTGTTTTTGCGTGTCTGTGTGTATCTCATTAAGCGGGATGTTGAGGGATGTTCAGTGCGTGTGTGTGTGTGTTGAATTAAACATCAGCTGGGACAGAGCGCAGGCTTCAAGCTGAATAGCAATTCTTCATATTCTTTCTTTCTAACGGTCTCTTTTATTCTCAAATTGGGCGTAACATGCGCTCAAAAAAGATGTTTGCGGCTTGCTCAATTTAGCTCATTTAAATGAGCTAATGAAACAAAATGAAACGTGGTATGAAATCCATTTGAGGAAACTATTCTAAACAATATTACATATTTAATCCATTTGCTTTGGGACTACATGAGTAATGTCCTTTGGTGTTTGTAGTATTGCTGAAACTGGGCTGGGGATTTCTAGTTACCAGCATGCTTTGCAGGGGGAGTAAAGATTAAAATTAAGTGTTAATTATATGTTTTTAAACAAGATTAGAAAATGGGATTTGCTTGTTACTTTTAGCGCTGTTTTTGGGGGAGGGTAGAAGAGTTGCTTTGTTAGTTTTATGGGTGTGTCCTTGTGGAGCTGGTAAATGAGGACTATACAGCCGCAGAAAAATTAAGATTAACAATTAATTTTCATTGAATCAGCATTGCTAGATTTATTATGGCCATTCCAGTCCAGTGTCTGTTGAATTTCAACAAAATTAAAGTTATAAAGTCATCCAACAGCAATGTGAAAGACACATGAGAAAACTGTCACACACAGTTTCACACAAAAATATTTTTGAAATTTTCCTAAATGCATAATATTACAGAAATATTACTCTTTTATTACTTAAAAGTGAATATGAACTTGGTTTCTTTGCGGTATTTGAGGTCTGAAAAAATACAGAGCATCTTTACTGTTATTTTGACTTTTTTCTCAAGTTTCATGTTCTGAAAATAAATGCAAATAGAAACAGTATTTTCATTTTGAAATTTTGGAGAAATATTGTTAGTAGTTCACAGAATGAAACCAAAATGATCGTTTTACTTAAACACATTCCTATAAATAGTACATTTCGAAAAACTGAAAATCATTTTGAAATGGTCTGTTAATTTTTTCTGCTGCTGTATGTTGTAGGTTGTAATTAATCTAAATCTAAGCTGATCTAAAAAAGTTATTTCCATTTCTAATGTGCACTATTGCTACCCGCTAGTAGTTAACTGAAAGAGATTCAGTTGGGCTCATACAGCGATTTCTTTTAATTTAATATGGTTTCTGCTTCGCAAAGTATTTGATTGGAGTTTCCAGTTTAATTTAATGTTAAGAAAACCAATTTCCAACGTGTGCAACCTCTATCCACATTCAACTTAGATTCATTCAGTTTTTTTCAACCTGGCATTTTAACATGTTCGCTTGTCATCGAAGCATCTCTCTCATACACGCATTCTCCTCTCCATCAGCATTTTGTCCTTGAGTTTTCCCACCATTTGTTATTGATCTTAATGATTTATAAAGGGGAGGCCCAGCAAATGTAGCAGAACCCTTCACACACCTCCATCCCTTCCCACTCATTCTGGCCTACTTTGTGTGTTCGTGTTTCTGCGTGTGTGCGAAAACCGATTGATGCAAGAGTGGATAAAGTATGTGAGCATATGTAAGAGGCCATTTTTCACTGGTTTGTGTATTCCCTTGTGCATTCGTGTAAATCTTGCTTTGTATTCATGTATGTGTTGGTCTGTATTAAAGGCACATCTGTGTGCGTGTGTGTTTTGTGAATGAGCTCCGGGCTCATTAATCACATCACTTTTCCTGCTGTCGCGGCTTCAGGCAAAAACATGGGGATGAGACAGCCAGTGAAAGAAAATAGAGACAGGGAGGATGTAAACGAGAGAGAAATAATAGCGTGCAGATGCATGTTGGGAGAGGGACTTCATAAGAAAATGTTTTTTTGAAGCATCAACATCAAGTATCATACTTCTCCACGTGACCATTACACATACTCCCTAGTTCTGACTGAGAACTAAATTGCAATACAGAAAATAATGATCATGTCTTTCTTTCCATAAGTCTTTGATTCTCGGGGCACAGACCTGACCGGTGATGACCCTTGACACATTTGCTGTCTCTCTCCCCGTCTCAGGCTCTGCAGCATACCGATGCTTAATGTCCCAGCTGCCCTTTCTAAACTTCTGTGACTCTCCTGGAGATGAAACTCATCAATTATTTCTCTCTCTCTTTCTCACTCAGTGGCTATCAGCTGTAGCAGGTCTAAGAACAACCCTCAAGAAAGTCTGCAGTTATTGTCCTCAGCTCGACTCAGTCTGAAGAGTCTGGTCACCAAAGCTAAAGTGAGTTTAAAATAATCACAACCTTTTAAGAACATGAGTTGTGGTCTCTTTATGAAAGATGCTTTAATTTAATAAGAAGGGTCCAAAAGTCATTTAAGAGGGGTGTACATGTTATAGAAATTTGATGAAAGGCAACATTTATGTGTTTCATTGGGAAACAAACACACCAGTGTATCATGCATCAGAAACCAGGAATGTGTATTAAAAAAATGAAATAAAGTCAATTTTAGTGTTGACTTAATTTCATTTCAAACAAAGCACTTATAATTACAGTTATCTCTTCACAGCAACTTTACACAGATGTTGCCACGGGAGATCTCCATGACGATCTCAGAGGTGATGTCACAGAGCTCGAACGGCTCATTACAGAACTGCAGGACCTGAGTGCCCAGCTGCGTAGCCAATGAGCAAAGCCATATCGCTATTATCCCGCCTTTTTCTCCAGACTTTGATTGGTGGATTGACAGCTTTCGATTGCTTAAACAGTATTTTAACGTCATGTTTTAAGCAAGAACTTCTCGTCTGGAGAACCTTTTTATGGTTCAGGAATTCATCACCATCACCTGTGTATTGGTTCAAATCAACAAAAAATGGGAAAAGGAATCGACCCTAAAAGGAAAGACTTTGGAACTGAGATTAACATTAACCAATCTCGGGTCAGTCTTTATTCTAATCTCAAATTCCATTATCACATGATCTGTGATTCTTCGTGGTCCCTAAGGCTGGAACTGAATATCCCACTGGTGTTATGTCCAAACGTGACTTTATCCAACTTTATAATAAATACTCAACTCTTTCTTACAAAAATGCCGTTGTGCTTGTTTTTTTGTGAATTTAGAAATGATCATTCAGTTAATTAATATTAAAGGATTAGGAGAGAGACACAGTCAGACGCACACAGAATAGTTTAAAATAAGATCATGCGAATATCCAGGTCACATGATATTAGATACTCTGTGTATTACTCTATGTCTGGTGTGCTCAGCTGAGCAAGTGTTGCATTAAGAGATGGCCAAGAGATGATTTGGTTCTTTGGTATCTTCCTCTGGATCTGAGCCCTTTTTGGGGCTGTTGTTTAGTGTTTGTTTGTTTACACACATGTAAATGCTGAAACATTTTTCATTACCTCATTTTCCATTGTACTTAAACCTTGGCGTAACATCTTGATTATGGCTGCTTTTAACCTAAGACTAAGCAATTGCATTTGTGCTTTTACCATCAAACACTGTGTATACAATAAGACCATTAACCTAGTGTTTACAAATGAACTGTGTGAAATCTAGAAATCTTGCTACCTACACCGTGTCTACACTGGATGCGACATGACAACCTGCTTGTGCTTAATGGGTTTGTCGCGCCACACTGCATCCAGTGTGGACAAAATTTTAAATTATAATGGTTTCTAATGTGTTTCTAATGTCTGTTGTCGTGTCACGTCTCGTCCAGTGTAGACACGGTGTAAGAAATAATAACTGAAAGGAAAGAATGAACAGTAAACACCACTGAACAAGAAAACCATGGGGTTTAACTGAAGAATCGGGAAAACAGGAGTACTACTAGAAAACCTTGGTACTTTATCTTATGCCCACCCCAGGACTTTATTGTGCAGACTATACTTAGACTTTCTTGTAAGACACATTCTGTACCATCTTAAAGACTCAATGAAATCAGATTTTTTGCTATTTAGTATAAAGTCCTAGTGAAATTAAAAATTACTATGCCTATTTTTTTCATGAAACATTACAGCGTTTATTGTAAAACGTTTATCAATGTGGGTCGTTCTCTTTTTTTTCATTTGTGTGCCCTCATAATCTGAAAATGTAAAAAATCCTTCCTGTTAATGACTATCCATCTTAAATTACATTTGTTAGACGGCTTGGACGGAGCATCCGTTAACTCCTCCCCTGCAACTGTCAGTCTGCTGCCAGTTCTATTTCAAAATGCATGGCTGTTTTTATAGGCCTACATCCAATCAAATTGCGATATCAGTTCACCAAAAATCTAAATCTAATAGAAATTCCATTTCACTCGGAAATGTGTCAAAATATGGAAGTTAAAACGATCGCAACTTCCGGTTCACGGTGACTTTAACGTGTTATGAATAGCTGTAACTAATATAGTCCAATAAATTGAAAAAAAATACATACCTGTAGAAGATATACTTTAAGCATTAAAAACAAACAGTCTTTCACGTCTACCAATACGGATTAACAATTTATTTTTACGTTTGCATCAAGGCATTTTGCAGACGCTTTTATCAAAAGCGACCTACAAGAGTGAGGAAACAATGAAGTGATGCATCTTAAAAGTGCTATAAATGGCCAGGTTTCACAAATCTGGACAATACCTGTTGAGAGACAGGAGGTTTAGGTTTTTGATGTTTATTAATTAAAGGTCCAGTGTGTAATTTTTGGAGGATCTCTTGACAGAAATGCAATATAATATAGGCTACATAAGGTGTATAAAGACCTTGCGTAATGAAGTGTTATGTTTTTCTTACGTTTGAATGAGCTATTTCTATCTTCATACACTGCGGGTCCCCTTACATGGAATTCTCCATGTTGTTTCTACTGTAGCCCTAAACGGACAAACTGCTCTACAGAGCGCGTTTGTAAATACGTTATCTCCTTCGGCAAAGAAGCGAAAACGCGACAAGATTTTAGTTCTGTGTCAGCCATCGTACACTCTTAAAAATAAAGGTGCTTGAAAGGTTCTTCACTGCGATGCCATAGAAGAACCATTTTTGGTTCCACAAAGAACCATTCAGAAAGGTTCTTTATAGAACCATCTCTTTCTTACCTTTTTATAATCTAATCATAAATAAAGGTTCTTTATGGAACCATTTAGACAGAAAAGGTTCTCATATGGCATTGTGAAGCACCTTTATTTTTAAGAGTGTAGCGTTTCGAAAGGGAGCGGTGGAGTGAGCCGTAGGTTGCAATTCGCAACCTCACCGCTAGATGCCCATAAATTTCATACACTGGGCCTTTTAAACGAACCGTTCCTGACAGTCTTGTCAAGTATTCACAGGTTTCTATGACATCATCTCGCACTTCAGCTTTTATAACTTGCATGGAGTGAGGTATACTAAGCATTTGGTTATTTTAAAGAGGGAGGGGCCACTCAGTATGTCCCACCCAAACATCCTTATCATAATTCATAAATTAGATTTTTAATTATCTCCTTACAAAAATGATATTCTTGCTATCTGCCCTTTTATTCCAGTAAATGGAAGTATGCGTATGTAAATGTATGTAGTTTATAAAGAGATTTCTATTTGAACCTCAGATTTCTTAGAAAAATGTCATTTTCGTGCTCTTTCTCAGCACTCTGGTCTGTCCTCTGAGGCATTACATCATGCCAGTCATTTTTCACTGAATGGTATTCGAGCATTAGAGAATGTCTGTTAGTAATTAGCTTTCATTGTCAGAGTGTTTTTGACCGTTAAAGAGAAAGAAGATAGCTACAATAACAAGAGTTTGGTTATTCATTGTTTGGTTGGTTACAGTGAATTGGTACAAAGACGGCTGTCTACCACAGAGAGCCTACAGGAAAGCTGGAGGCTAAGAAACATGAGACTGACACAAAGCAAACATCCGGTGTCTGTGTCCTGGGAAGAGCCATGTGAACTTGAAACACAATGTGAACCCACAATAGCAGGGCTGATCATTTACAATGAATACTTCTGTAAACGTTTTGTAGCATTAGCACAATGCAAGCTTTAGTTTCTGTGAGAAGACAAAGTTCAGAATAATTTAGGAATTGGCAAGATGTTATTAAACAAGTGTCAAGCTCATCCCACTTCTCCTGTAAGATGCCAACAGTAGGTGTTATAAGTCAGGTAGCGACTAAAACAAAACATTTGGCTTGAAAACACCTTATTACAACACCGAGCAGCAAAGAGAGACATCTGAGTGACTCCCACTGAGTGCCTCCCTGCTGGCTGTGGCAACAATCACAAAGCACATTTTTAGCTACATAAACTGTTAATTCCTCAGCACGGTTGTGTTTCCTCCCTCAGGGTGTAGTGATATCATTGATACAGTGTGATGTTCCTGTCCTCCTGCGGGATGGACGTGTGACTGCTGTATCATTTAACAGCATCCCTGCTGCTGTCCCTACCCAAATGAATAAGGTGAACCTTATGGCCTTTCATTATGTTTTCTCCCAGTTTATATAGCTATAAAAGGTTATCGTGTTTGACGCAAATGACCCCCCACATTCCAGCCGCTACTGTACTGATGCGGTCCAAGACATGAGTACAGGAAATGGAGTCTATGTAGGTCAAGTATTTAAATAACTCTAATATAAAAATATCTGGGGACGGTCAGAGTAAACAGAGTTGAGTAAATGTTACTCTGGCTGTTGTTCTTGCTGTACTTTGATGTATGGGTGGGTTCAATTCCCGAACCCTGAGTATTAAACTAACCCTCCGTCGTATGTGCTAAGAACTGAATGACACCTGGAATCAAACAGTTTATTGAGGGATTACAGCCTAGGGGGCGAAATATTAGAGATTTGGCGTGGGATCTTTAGGCTTAAGCCAAGCATCTAGAACACTCTAGGAACTGCATAGCACAGGTAGACCTACTGGAGAGTGACGTCACACGCCAGTGGTAACCTGTTGTGATGCAGAGAACGAAGAATGTTACTTGATGGGGCTGAGCTTTTTCTTATAAAGATTTCTGATCAATTTGAGGTGTATGCGGTGCTTAGTTTGTGATAAGGACAGCTTTATTTTATCGCAAATGATGTCAATTACACATCAAGGTGCTGCAGGCGCGAAGACTAATGTCTACTATAGACCACTTTGGAAAACGTAAGAAACGCTGGTCCCGAAGAACTTCCCGTTTCAGTTTTTTAACACTACACAAACATTTGAACAAAATACAACCAACAGTACATTTATAAACAAATCAAAATGTTAAACGAATATCTTTAAGATTTTATTATACATGCAAGATGGTTCACCAAAAATCATAATTCTGTCATCATTTCCTTGACATTCTTGTCATTTCAAACCTGAATGACTTTTTTGTCCATACAATAGAACTGAATGGGTACTGGCGTTGTTCGGTTACCAACATTCTTCAAAATATCATCTTTTTTTGTTCTTCAGATGAAGTCGTACAGGTTTTAAATGATGACTGAATTATAATTTTTGGTTGAACTATCCCTTTAAAAATAAAATAGAAACTGTAAGTGCATCTGGATCATCCGGTAAAGTGGTCTATACAGTTACATGGTTCCAGTCCTCTGATTGGCTAGGCACATTTCAAGAGTGCATATATGTTATACTGTATATAACAGCACTTTAATTTTTTTAAGATTTATATTTTGGTGTTTTTCCCATTATTTGGATAGTACAGTACGAGAGAGGACAAGAAGCGAAATGAGTGAAACGGGGTGGGATCAGGGAAGGACCTCGAGCCAGGATTCACAACGGCGTCACATTTTGGTATAGCACTTGCCCCCATCGGCTCCAACAGCAGTGTTTTGGGGTGATTTTTTAAGGCTTTGTTTTGACTTTGTTCTTCAATAACACCATATACACAGTTTGTTAACAGTGAATAATAGGAACCGATTATTAAGCTTGTGTTTATATAAACAATACACTGCTGTAATTTGGTTTAAATTAACAGGTACAGATTTTTTTTATTTTGGCACAGAGGACAAAGAAATGTAATATGAACCATCTCATTAAAACTTTTCTCTGTTATTTTTTTCTGGGCAGACTACCAAAAATTTGCCATTATCATTTTATTTCTCTCGCTCTCTTTCTCTTCTGGTCTTCTCTTGTTATGATGATGGTCATTATTTTTAAACTATAAATAGCTGTGACCCAAAAATAGCTTTGACACGGCTGTCTCTTTCTCTTCCTTAACTGAACGCGCATCAGCTATAAGTATTTGACCTGGCAGTTGTGTCTTCATATTTTCTTCCAATTAAGATGAACAATTGACAATTCAGAACTTTCTGGTATTGTATTTGTGCAGTGTTATTTACAAAAGCATAAGGCAAACACTAACGCCCGTTTGATTTTGTTAATCCTTTTTTACATTTAGATTTTTTAGGATGATCTAATTCAGCGAATACATTTTCTAATCTCAGTCAGAGATCTCCTTCCACATGCAATCCAATGCGTACAAGGAACGGTATTTTGTCTGTCTGTCTATCTGTCTGGCTCTCTCACCCACACACATCCTAAAATGGTTTCCGGGGAAGTTTCAGAGTCACCTTAAAGTAAGATATTCTGATAACAAGCATCTGTGGGAGGACAGAGACTTTGACTTTCTACTAAATTTAGGAAATGATGAGCATGTGAAAGAATGGATTGTTGCATGTTAATCTATTTGTGTCGAAACAGGAGGGTGTGTGAATGCTGAATGTATTAATAGGATCCGGTTTTTGACGTGTAGTGTCCCCATTCATGGACACAAGACTGTCAAAGTCAGATTTAGAGCTGGTATAGGAGTCAGGCATGCAAAGTCATTTGGATCATATAACTAAATAGCAAATAAGGACCACTTTTGTTTTTGTGTGTTGCATAATAAAATATCTTCTTTATAGAATAAATCTGTGAAGCCTTTGTTAAATCTTCCCATTTCTTTTCTTGTTTTTATCCTAAATGTGTGCTCATCACGAGGTGTGTGTGCGTTGCGTGTGCGTTGCGTGTGTAGTTTGTGTGTGTGCGACTTTGATATACGTACGGTGTTGTGTGTGTGTGTGTGTGTAGTGTGTGTGTTGTTGTGTGTGTGTGTGTGTGTGTGTGTGTGCGTGCGTGCGCATCCGTATCCGTGTGTGAGTGTGTGTGTGTGTGTGTCTCTATGTCTATGTGTGTTAGTACGTGTGCATATTGTGTGTGTGGAGTGTTTTGTATGTGGGTATGTCTGTCTTCTGTTTTTTCAACCTTTTCTTGTTTTTGCAGGTACAACTTTAATTATTTTGCTTATAGTCAATATGTCTCATGTACAGCTGCTTTGTAACAATGAAAATTGTAAAAGCGCTATATAAATAAAGTTGAGTTGAGTTGAGTTGAGTTGATGTCAAACGCCATGCGTCCAATCAAACTTTACACTTAAAAATAAGGGTGTTTTGTTACCGTTGCACAAAAGGTTCTTTAAAGTAAAAAAAATGTTCAGGCTTTAAAAAGGTTAAAATGAAGTGGTTCTTCTATGGTATTGCAATGTCTACCTTTATTTTTAAGACTGTAAAGTATATTTGTGCACATTCTATTGGATAAAACCACGTTACTCTGTAGTTTGTGACACAACCTTGATATTTACAAACAAATGTGTGGTGCGTGACAGGCTTGGGTTATGATGCGTTATGACTGTCATCTTACTCCATTGAGGCAAACAACTACCAGACATCTGACATTTTTGCAAACGACCTGCGCCCCCAAATACATACATGTGTTTGCAGTTTTTTTGCCCTTGGTTTTGGGGTTCGGCCCCACATGTGTGATCCAATAAGAGCTTCATCCCTGACGTCATGTCTACCAGAGACTGACTGTATGAAGCTCGAGCACAAACTCCTGCCCTTGCACACTCACGCTCGCGCGCGCTCAAACTTTATACGGAGTTTTCAAACTTCAGTCTTGCGCACGCGAGCACTCCTGCCTCTCCGCGAAGAACAAAAGCCGCGTTGACTCCGGTTTCTCCCGTTTGGTGCTTTGGGACTTTCTTTTACACAATCTTTTCTCTTGTAAGTCATGTTTGTCTCCAAGTGCAATCTTATGGCGAATAGATGACAGCGCGCAAAGGCTTACAACGTTTTAACACGCGACAGAGTGAAGCTGCAGTTAGTCTATAGTTTATTTTTCTATTTTATAGTCTTTTAATTTATATGTACAGTGTGTATTTAAACCGCAGACTCTGCGCAGTGTTTCTTTCAAACTTATCCGACACTTTTACTTCTAATGGATATGGCTGTACTCATATGGGACATAATTGTGGCGTTATTGATCTCTCCGGCTTTGGTTTCGGCGGATCAGAGCGGTGTTAGCAGACTGTACGTCTTTCAACCGGGGCCGAGCGGAACGGATCGAGTTCACGTGAGCTCCATTTCATCGTTCTCTGGAGCGTCTGGACAGCCGCACTCATACAACGTACAGCTCAAAGCCAACTTCGGCGGGCAGGTCCGGACCAGGAGAACGGGTCACCAGCCGAACCCGAGCATTCCCATCCGTCAGGACACGCAGCCCGTCCGGCACACAACCAGCCATCATATGAAAGTTTCAGGGTAAGACCATAGTAACCACAAATTTATACTCCCACTGTAAAGTTCAACCATGATATGTTCAACAACCAATAGTTGAACTATAATGAAAACATGGTTGATTTTCATAGCGGGTGTTAGAGTATAAACACTTAACATCAACACAGTGACTTGCTAATAGTAATAATGCAATGTGTATTTACAAACAGCACCACAAAACGGGTTTATTTAACATGATTAGAAAAGTGATATTACATTAGTCCTTATGTTACACGTTATAACTGAACTGTAACAATAACACCTTAAAGTGTGACCAAAGATGACATTCCTCAGCATTCAATATGAGTGGCCAATTCAACAAGTTTTCATTCCTTGCTTTGACAGTGTTGTGTATAGCAGCAGTAATAAATCTGATAAGGCAAACAGTCAACAGTCATCATAAAGTGAATGCCTTTCATAATTCACCAACACAGTAACATCTGTTGTTTCCGTAATCGCACCCGAGCCAGTTCAAATGTAAGCTACTGGCTCCTACGTCAGTGAACCCAATGCCCCTTAAACATTTTAAGCGCGGGCCATTCACAAAGCTTTTTCCACATTTCCTCCAATCACAGAGAGTATTGGGTGTATCCCGCACAGTATTTCTTAATATAATCTGTGCGTTGGAACAGTATCTCTCACTTTGTGGTGAAGTACAGTATGAAATAGTACAGTGGGAATAAGACGTCTGATTATGTTGGAGCCTCAACCGACATTGGCTCCGGGCCCTCCTGTGAGAGCGGACTTGCATCAGAAACCACTGGGTGGGTGGGCGAGGAGATTGACCGCGGGGTTACAGTAAGGTTAGTAGGACCATTGGATTTGTGTGTGAGCGTGACTCTTGATGTCGTTGCAGAGTGAACGTCTGTGGGGGGCAGTGCTGTGTCGGTTGGAGCAAGACACCCGGATCTCAGCGCTGTACCAAACGTGAGTTATGACTGTTTTGAAATGTGGATGTGCTCTGATTCTCTCTGGGGTTTGTGCTGCATGCTTATTTGGGTTCTTCTAACACTACATGAACCTTTTGTGCACTCTGAAAGTCATGTTCAGAATGCTTTTCCTGCTTTAGTTTGACACTTTTTAAGGCAGTGGGTTTCGCATAAACATAAAATAAAAATGTACATATTTTGTAAATGCTCCCTAAGAGGTGCAACATCCTCTCAGGTAAACACAGAACCTTATAGGAACAGTTTACACAAAAATGAAACTTCTGTCATTATTTACTCGGCCTCATGTTGTTCCAAACCTCTATGACTTTTTTCTCACAGTAGGCATTTTATGAACATACAGGTAAATAAATTATGGCAGAATTTTCATTTTTGGGAGACTTGCTCCATAGTCCCCCTGCTATAACATACTGTCCAGAAACCCACTCAGGATGAATATGTGAGGTAAATATATTTTAGACCCATTACACTTATCTATTAAAGGGACAGTTCACCCCCTCCCCAAAAATCTATCTTCATTTACTCACCTTCAAGTTGTTCCAAATCTGTATAAATGTCTTTGTTCTGATGAACACAGAGAAAGATATTTGGAAGAATGCCAAGCAGTTCTTGACCACCATTGACTACAATAGTACGAAAAAATTACAATGGTAATCAAAAGTGCCTCAGAACTATTTGCTTTCTTTTGTGTTCAACAGAACAAAGAAATTTATAAAGCAATTTTTCCCACTGTGTTAGTCAATGGTGGCCAAGAACTGTTTGGTTACAAGCATTCTTCCAAATATCTTTCTCTGTGTTCATCAGAACAAAGACATTTATACAGATTTGGAACAACTTGAAGGTGAGTAAATGAAGACAGAATTTTTTGGGGGTGAACTGTTCATTAAAGCAAACAGGTTAGGCCTATGTTAGGAGTTAGGAGGTTTCTTACCCAGGAACATTTTCTGTGGTAAAACGCAACACATAAGCAGACATGTTTTATGGTGTCCTTCATAAACAGCGAGACAGACAGCTGCATTGCCACCTGTGAGTGTTAAAACAGGGTCTGGGATGGATGTGTATGATATAGCAGAAGAAAGAAAAAAGGTCACGGGTACTGAACGAAAGTTGCAATGTAATTATAGGCTGTGTCTGAAACCGCTCCCTATCTCCTATATAGTGCACTATATTGGGCGTCCGCCATTTTGTAGTGGTGTCCGAAACCTGCTTTCCCTACATTCGTTCACTCTTTTTTTACCTACAATGCACTCTGAGTGTACATTCGATGTACACTAGTTCACTCACTATTTCCCATGATACCAGGGGTGGACTGACCAGTAGGACATTCTGAATGTCCAGAACGGCCGTCCCACCGACGGCCTATGTCTGCGACCAGGGGCGGTCCTGCCATCTGTAGTATCACAACTTTTCCCGATGGGCCGCTAATGTATGGGGCCGTAATTGACGCTCGGGCTGGACAGTCTAACGTTATTAACGCGAATGCACGCAACGCGAAGGCATTAGCGAGACGGACACGTATACATGTAACGCAGACACGTCACACCCCCCGTCGACAGAAATGGTGGAGAGCTAATGCAATCATTCTCTCTCGCCTCCCCTCCCACCATCGTCGACAAAAATGGTGGAGGGCCGATGTGGGCCGAAAAACTCCAGTACCGTTTTTGCTTCCCAGTCTGCCCCTGCATGATACAACATGCGACCACCTCTTGATTAAAATCAGCTGCAGGAGATGTGACCGTTAATGCCACGAATGCACGTTTATACACTTGTGTTTGTTCTTGTTGACAGTTATTTTCGTGTTTTTGAGAATAAACAGATTAAATGAATGTTATAGACAGTGGTGCTTTATTTTAAATATATGAAATCATTTTATTAAATGTAATAAAACGTTAAAGTAAATAAACGTGGCAAACAGTTGTTTTGTTCTCTTTATTAAAAACTTATTAAAAAACTTGACAAATAAGGTGAAAATTTACTTTACCATTTTATTAAGCAATCCATGAAGCCACACACAGGTGTACTATAACCGTTATGTCGAATGTCCGTGACAGTACTGTCAGACGCAAGTTATATTACGTCAGTGTCCGAAATCGTTCACTCATTTTCATTCACTTCTTCCCCATATAGTGGACTCAAATGTCATTCGCTATATAGGGAATAGTGAAGGAGTCAGTGAGGTAGCGGATTCAGACACAGCAATAGAAAACACAACAGAAAGCAAGTGTTGAACTTGAGTTTAAGAGTCGAACCCTGGCAGAGAGATCGGTGTGAATAGAATGAGAAAGGAGGGCTTGAGAGAGTATGATATCCTATAGCCGGATCCTGCATGAAAGCTGGTTTCATTTCTCAAGAGCCTGTGTGTTTCTACCAGTAGTTAAAAACTGGCCACTGTTTGTGTGCGTGTGCGCACATGAAGGCCACCAGGGAAACTGCACCTCCACCCAATGTCTGAGTTTCACCTCCAGCAGAAATTTCCACCTTTTACACGCATCTCAGACAAGCAATATTGCATCTACATCCCCATCTCATGTGACATTACTTCTTCCTTCCCCTTGTATTTTGGTAATGATGAATGGACTTTTTTGTGAGTAGGGTGTACGGCACCTCCAAGATTGTGTCTTGAATGTCTGGTACATTTTGACAAAGTGTGTTTTCTTGGAGCTCAGCACCGAACATCATATGTACATTTTTACTGGTGTAGCGAGGGAGGTAGAAAAAGAGAGAAATCCCTGTTTACAGAAAGAGAGCCCCTGTTTACATGGGCAGAGGAATCACTCTGCAGGGCTTCTGGCCCGGAGCACTGCATTTCTCCCACAGCCATCTCTTTTATTTTCACTAGAGGCATCTCTAACTGGTGCTTTTGATGTCAGGCGCACAGCTAGAGACCTGAAAGCCCAGAACATTTTTAATCGAAGACCTTGAAGCAAACATTGAATGTGGATAAGGGAAGATTCTTTAACATTTCAGAGAACAACAGGGATTTTTTCAGCTGTATAATGGCAGGCTGGGGTACATTGCTTGTAATTTGTTATGCATTACAGAGTCATTAAAAGGATATTTCACCCAAAAATGAATATTCTGTCATGAATTGTTCACCCTCAAGTTGTTCCAAACCTGTGTACATTTCTTTGTTCTGTTAAACACAAAGAAAGATATTTTGAAGAATGTTAGCAACTGAGATTTCTGGGGCACCATTGACTACCATTAAAATGCTCATCAAAGGTGCCCCAGAAATGTTTGTTTTCCTAAATTCTGTTTCTGTTTGTTTTCTCCTCAATTTTCTTTTGTGTTTGACGGAACCAAAAAATTATACGATCATTCTTTCTACTATTTTAATCAATGGTGCCCCAGAAATCTCAGTTGCTAACATTCTTCCAAATATCTTTCTTTGTGTTCAACCAAATTTTATTTATACAGATTTGGAACACCTTAAGGGTGAGGAATTCATGACAGATTTACTAAAATAATGTTTTTATATTTTGCAATGCCAACCTCGATGTGCATTTGTGAAACGTTGTTCTAAACTTACAACATCCAGTATTTCTTCTACATTGTTAGCATCAACCTATAGGCCTAAAGAAGCATCTCGTAACAGAACATATGTTGTATGTTGGATAGGATCATGGCAGCGAGGATCATGTCAAGAATTTGTCATAGTTTCATAGGTCATATAATTGATTATATTAAGCAAATTTTAGAATCTCCTGGTTGTGCTCATAGTTTTATTGGTAATATAGTTTAATTTGGGGCAAGAATGAGAATCCTCCAGGTTGTGTTCCGTACCTCTCCCTATCTCTGTATTTCTTCCTCTTCATTTGTGTTTTAGAATCTCACCCATCTTTATACTGTCTCAGAATGTAGACTGGATCATAAATTTGTCTGCTTAATGTTTAATGAGGTTTGACTTCTCAGGTTTTAATGTTCACCTCATTCTGAAAGTTCTAACAAAAAGAAATGTCTTGAATAGATAAAATGGATTTTGTTTTTTTCTGGCTGGTTTCTCTAAGCTTTCTCTAAGCTTTGTAGAAAAGTGTTTTACCTAGAATTATCTTGACTGTCAGTCATTCAGATAAGTTCTTTGTCTTAATATTGCACGGTGCAGAGGGATGCTGCGATATTGACCTTCCTTTCTTATTTAACCAGCAGGATATTACACTTAATACTTTATCTTGGAACAGGAGGAGGGGTAGTCTTGTTCATTTTTGGCTCGTCTTTTTCTATAAATAAATACGACAAGACCTAAAGATCAGTACAGTAGCAGCACCTCTGAAAGCCTCTGATATCAGTGTTTTCGTTTTTTAAAATATGTTGTTGATTTTTAGTGCCTCACCATTTTCTAGGCTTCTGAAAAACAGAACCGAGTGTGTCTGTTAAAAACAAGCGAACTTTTAAATGGAATTCACAAGTGCTCATATGAATGGAGGTCACAAAGTGAGCTCGGTTCAGTCTGCAGAATGACTGCTGCCTTGTTAATCTCTGTTCCCTCAGGATTTAGTGTGTTTTTCGTGCTTGCATTCACCATGTGATGTGCATTCAAATGTCTCTCAGACTTTCCTGTTATTGGATTGAGATCATCAGGAAACATTCAGAGCATTTTTGTTTTTCTTTGGTTTGGGGGAGTCGGTAATTTAATTTGTTAGTACAATGGAAGATTGTTTTGCTGACAAAGACCTGGTGGATGGTGAATGCTAAAATAAGGAGAACATTCTGGCTATGGCCATACTTTCTGTATTTTGTGACCTTCTGTTCATGAATATTAGCTTCCAACCTCTCTGCAATAAAAAACTTCCATGTTTACACTGCAATGTATATGCTAGTGCACTAAAGCGTTTTAGGATACACATAGGCCTATACATAAAATGTATAGATTTTCTTCTACATAGGAATTGAAATGTTAGTCATATTTAGATTTTTGTCAATGTCCTTCCCCCATTACCAACTGCAACCAACCAGAAAGTTTGGTCGTGGTATAGCTGTGAAATGACAAAACCCCATAACAAATTATCTGTTTCAATAGCAGACACAGCAAAACAGGAAAAAATAATAAGCCCAATGTATGCTGATGTGTCCAAGGCTATATTTCTCATGTAGCTCATCTGAACAATTTGATGCTTTTCCTGAGCTCAGGTGTGTGTGCGTGCGTGCGTGCGTGCGTGCGTGTGTGTGTGTGTGTGTGCACAGCTCACTGCTGATCTACATTACTGAAAGATTGCTCGGTCTGTTTCTTGCCTCAATCCACATCCCTCGCCAGATAAAAACAACACGAAAATATTTCACCTGTGCTCCACGGCGCAGCAAAGAGACAGATATGTTTTTCCTGGCCGTCTGTACTGTAAATGTGTCCTAGATTTGCAAAAACAGGTGACCAGGTTGAGGATTTTGCAGTACCTTGGTAGAATTAAAGTTAATAAAAAGGTTTATTATTCCTTTATGGCATAATTGTCTTGAAGAGGAGTTTTCTGTTTTAGTTTTAGTTATCTGAGGAGACTCCTCAGATAGCAGCTAGTATGCTAGGTCACATCATTCTTTCTAAGCAAATCCAAGTTGTACCATCAGCGTTGACCGGCTTTAAGAAGTTAGAGCTGTGGGACAAATCTGCAGCGCACAGATTCCTTCGAATGAGCTTTTAGATGCGTTACATGTATAAACCTGAGAAGAGAAATGGTCGACTTTAATTGGCTCTGTGTCCGCTGTGAAATACTAGCCGACTGAAATGGGCTTATCGACCTTTCGTTTGGCACACTCAGCTTTGCGTAAGCTCCTACGCTGCTGAACACGCCGAGGGTATGATGCAACACATTTAACACACATTTCAATATTGACTCGAGGGATAAAACTAATAAGAAGCTGGACACGTTGGAATTACCCGGCATTGCTCCCCATAGCCTGAACATCTGAGTCGGCAGGATCACCCTCTTTATTTCCTTTTTATTCTCTCTTTATTTATCTGTCTTTCCTACCCTCGCCATGTCTTTCAAGGCTTGTTTGGCCTAACTCTTTTCTCGGGCTCTGTGCTGCAGTTTAGTCAGCAGGGAGATTTGAAGAGATGTTAAATGGCACATTTAACAATCACATCACACTATAGCCTACATTATTAGGTTCAGCAAACACTTATACTGTAGTTACAACCTAAAGTTTTAAAGATGGGTAGATATTCAGAAAGTGTGCAATTTTCAAAACACTCCGCAACGTAAAAATGAAGCTTGCTATCAGTGGAAAAGTCATTTGGTTTAGTTGTTGTATAATGTATCGCTGGCAGGGCATTTCCATAGCTGACGGAAATCTGTGTTGGCCAAGCCTCTCTGAAAGCAAATATTTCTAAATGAGAGTTGACATGATGTCGGTTCTTACAAAAAGGGAAGAAAGATACAAATTTCTGCCGGGCAATGCTGTGTACAACAGCTGCCGTCTGTCTCTGCTAAGCGTTAGGTGTCATTTAAGGGAATAGTTCAGCCCACAATTCTGTCATCATTTACTTCACACTGTTCTTTTTCATACAATGAAAACAAATAGTGACCACGGGCTGTCAAGAAGACAAAAAAGCTTCATAAACTTAGTCCGTACACTATTTTCCACATATTCTGAAACCATATGATAGCTCTGTGTGAGGTCTGATATATCAGTTGAAATATATTCAGTTAGTAAATAGATGCTTTTAATCAAATAATAAAATGAAATTGGAAAAGTCACAGGGTTTGGGGTGAATTAATGATGACAAAATTAACATTTTTACTGTACTTTTCCTTTAAAACGGCACTTACACTGTATGTAAAATGGCATGGAGTCGCATAGATGTTACTAACTTTAATTTCTGGGGGGGGTGAGGGTGTGCATGATATGAAAATGAACCATAGCCTTGTACTCTTGTTTCGGAGGGCCTCCAGATTCCCCGAAATGTAATGAGGATCAGGGGAAAAAAGAGGAAAACCTAGTGCGGGTGGAAAAGAAAACAGAAATCCCACACTGTGAGTCACGTCAACTGAAACGAAAACTCCACAAACCAGAAGGAGTGGTTTTTAATGATGTCATATGTGATGTAATCACTCTCGCTCTCATGCCAAAGAATGTGTGTTTAAGTATTTTTCCACAGTTTTGCTCGGCTAGATGTTTGTGTGACTTTTATGAGAGCTTTATTGTTTAGCTTCTAAATCTAAACATCCACTTGTTCTCTGAAGTCCGGACCACCAGGTCTGCGGGAGATGAAGAGGATTGTGAGATGACAGTGTGTTGCAGTTTGTCTTCGTGCAGTTTGTGTTAGCAGAGCAGCTGCCGTTCACTCTGATGTCATAAAGATTGTCGGTGAGATGAGTTTAAAGGAACCCCGTCCTAAAGTTTGGCTGGGATTCATTCAGCCCTCGATCGCTGCGTGTGAACAACTGTAATTGTGCTGATGAACAGCAGTAAGCTGGTGGGATTGTGAGTGTCTTTGTGGATGTGAGAGAGCTCGTGTATCTTGGCCGTGGTGGATTTTAGGCCGCTCTTTGTAGTTGAAAAATGACAGCCTTGTTCCTTCTCCTCAATTATGTAATTACAGACCACAAGTCAACACCCTGATATCCATTCATTTTCTCGCTCTCTCTCTGCCTCTCTTTTGCTCTGTTTCTCTTCCATTATTCATACAGATAACATTTCTTCCCTCCAACTTTAAATATGTTGTTATTCTGTGTTGAACAATGGCCAGAAAGTGAACAAATTGACTTAATGCAATAATGCAAGTTAAAGGTCCAGTGTATGCAATTTAGCAGCATCTAGAACCCCTCCCTTTCGAAGCACTACAGTGGCTGACACAGGACTAAGATGTCATCATGTTTTCAATTCTTTGCCAAAGAAGATAACGTATTTATGAAACGCGCTCTGTAGAGCAGTTTGTCCGGTTAGGGCTGTAGACACAACATGGCGAATTACATGTGAGGGGACCTGTGGTGTATGTAGATTGAAATAGCTCATTTTAAGGTAATAAAAACAGAACTCTTCATTACGTAAGGTCTTTTATACACAAGACACAGTTATGTATATTATATTGCATTTCTGTCAATAGATCCTCCAAAAAATACACATTTGACCTTTAAATTCAAGTTAAGCTCCGTTATTATGTGTACTTGTGTATTTTAATGACATTTTCACTAAATGACCTTCCCTTTATTTACAGCTAATTGCTTGCCCCCGTGTAAAAATGGAGGAATGTGCTTGCGGCCCCACATGTGTGTTTGTAAGCAAGGATCTAAAGGAAAGTCCTGCGAACAGACCACTCTCTCCCCATCCTCTCATCCAACCGGACCACTGAACGGACACACAAAAGGTGGACTTCCAAATGGCGGCCATACAAATGGATACGGCAACGGTCATAATGTCATTCCCCAGCGGCCCATTCCTCAGCAGATCTTCCCACAGGGCCAAGGTCAAGTGCCATTACCATTGCCCGGCACCAGCGTGGGACACATGACCTTGCCCATGAAGCCACCAAATGGACCCATCCCTTACCAACCACAGTGAGTTTGACTGTTGCATTCAGTCATTTCTAATATCCTGCTGTTGTAATACTGTGTTAGGGTTCATACGTTCATATGGTTGTCTGACTATGTTGAGGCTGAATGTCATCATCAGTAATGCACGGGGCAAAGCATTTCAAGTTTTGTACTTTTGACAAAGACAAATGTCTTTGAACAGTAAATGCACATTCACATACCAATGTGGTGGCTAAATGATTTAGTTTTGCACAGTAAAGCAAAGCAAATGTTTGCTAGTAAGTGCCTAAGTGTATTTTGGACATAGATTGCTTATGTTCTTTCACGTTTCTGCTGTCGTTGTATTATTTTCAATATTAATGCCAGACATCAGCCCCACAGATGTTGAGGATCTCTGCCCATTTCATACCCCCCATTGCGCTTCTTCTCAGTCTTGGGTCTGTTTAGAGAAAAACCTTTCTGTTCCTAACTCTGACTTACTGAAGTTTCTCTTACACAACTCCCACCAAATCAGATAGAGCTCTTGACGTGAGCCTTATTTTTCTTTTATTTTTGTTTGCCCTTTTTTGAGAATCTTTTCACTGACTGACTAAAACCCCTCTTCAGAGCCCTGTGTTTTTTCAGTGGGGTTCAGGGGCTGGCTTAAGGATTGTTTTGACTGCCATAGCTTTTGATGGCTGGAAAGTTCACAATCGTATTGGACATGGAGTGTGGCTTTCTTTCTATCAGAGCGCTTTGGACTGAGTGTAGACGCTGAGTCAAAATTCTCACTTTTCATCAGATGTGGGGCAGTCAGTGTGTAGTTAGGGGAGGCGAGCATAAGCCACAGAATCACCCCCGTGTTGGTTCCAGGAAAAGGCGGAATATTGTGGCGGGGCAGGATATTGATGATTTCTACTTGAGATATTAATGAAAGCAGTTTATGTGCTAGGGCAGACATGCATTTTGTGTTAGAGGTTGGTTGGTAATTGTTACCAGACCTGTTCTTAAAGGCTTCTGTGGGTTTCTAGAGGGTTTATTGTGTGCAAGGAGGAGGTACAGTAGGTTTCCCTCCAGAAACCCCCATTCATCTCCACTGCAGACAAACATCTTACTTAACATTTGAAAGTAATATTAAAGGGAGAGTTAATATAAAAATCCTGTCATCATTTACTCACCCTTGAGATGTTCCAAATCTTTATAAAGATATTTGGAAGAATGCTTGTAACCAAACAGTTCTTGGCCATCATTGACAACCATAGTAGGAGAAATGACAATGGTAGTCAAAAGTGCCCCAGAACGGTTTGCTTCCTTCAAAATATCTTCTTTTGTGTTCAACAGAACAAATACATTTATAAAGCATTTTTCCTACTGTGGTAGTCAATGGTGGCCAATACTGTAACTGTTTGGTTACAAGCATTCTTCCAAATATCTTTCTCTGTGTTCATCAGAACAAAGAAATCTATACAGATTTGGAACAACTCAATGGAATTATGACAGAATTTGTCTGTCATAATTGACTGTTTACTGTTCCTTTAACAGTATTTAATTATACTTAATTACATGGTGCATTGTAGTCAGTAAACTCCAAATGCATGTTTACCACAAAAAAGAAAATCTTAACATCTATTAAACCAGTAACATTTTGGGGAAAATAGAAATGAAAAAGTGCAGATGTGAAATTAAAACTTGTTTTCAAAGAATTATGTCATATAATATTAATAATATTTTCTTTAACGGCGCATAGTTTTGCTTCTTTAAAGTATGTCAAAGTCAACTTTATTGTCAATTCTGCTGTATGTACAGGATACAGTGGATTGAAATTATGTTTCGTGGTGTAACACACCAATATGTTACAAGAAAAGTAATATAAAAAAGGAAAAATCTGTTGCCAATGGGGTGAGAAAAATAAAATGACAGTGATTTATGATGTCATTGCTGTGATCCTTGTGATCCGGACATGCTATTTTGGTATGCGAGTAAAAAACTTTCCCAACAAATCTTAAAAATTGGTTAGTTTGCAATTTAGCGTCACCATCTTGGTTTGCTTTAACCACTTTTTTACAGCTTGCTGGTTGCCATTGTAAGAGATGGAAGCAGTTATCTATGAACACATTTATACACAAAATAAATACCAATTTTATTTTATTTTTCAAATATGAGTCTGGTTTCTTTCAAAACAGAAAGTCTGAGTAAAGGGTTTATTGAAGCTCAGATTGAATGATTTGTTGATGTGACTGCAGCTGTGAGTCATTTGTGTGGGTTTAGTGTAGTGAAGCTATGGTTCTGTTGTGTGTCATCGAAACAGGTCAGTAAAATGAACATCTCAAAAATTGAAAACCCACATGTACAGAAGTACAAACGCTTTTGCATATTGTGAACCAAGCGTTTAGGAATAAACAAACCACCCATAGCCATATAATTCTCTCTTCAGTTACATGGGAGGATCAGTACAAAGTACTTGATCAGAATCAGTAAATGTATTATTTTTGTAAAACCTGATGAAGTTAAAAAAGAATCAGTAAGGTATCATGTATGACTTAACAGGTGTGATGTAGGTTCAGTTTTTACTGTCGTCTGCTATAGCAGATTTGATTTTATAGACTTCAAAAATGAACATGATACAGAATTGAATTTGCAGAGTCCCCTGACCAAAATCGCACTCTTATATTGGTGTTATAGTGACAACGAGCTTTAGATTTATAGTTGAAGTGAATTTGGGTTGTGTGACCTGATCCAGGCACAGGTCCAACCCGACTGGTCTTAGAAAGACGAGACTGGCCCCTGGGCACTTTAGGAGAGATATTACACACCATTTTCTGTTAATGTTTTATTTTCTGAGTCTGGAGCAATGCCGAGTGCTGGTTTGAGTTTGGCTAAACTGTGTGGCACACTGTATTTTACTGCGATCCTATTATTTGACTAAAGTGATTTAAGGTGTTTAATGTTGGAGGTTACGCTGGAGCTGTGGTTTAAGTGTTGATTTAGCATTTTAAAATATCTCTTGGTGGCAGTTTCGAATTCAAACTTGACCTTTGTGTAAGCTGAGCGTTGAGACGTTGGTCTTTATAAAAATCTGTTTTGGATTTGTTGACGGCAATGATCATTTACAGCAGTTTTTTAGGCCAAAATACTTTCAAATACTTATTATATGTTGCATTTTTTTTTAAATATAATTATTGTGCTAAATTGTCAAAACTAAACTACACTTTTTTTCTAGTTAAACTCACAGCTAACCGATTCTCCCAGTATACACTCTTAAAAAAAGGTGCTTCGAAAGGTTCTTCGAAGCCATAGAAGAATTCCATAAAGAACCTTTAACATCTGAAGAACCTTTCTGTTTTACAAAAGGTTCCTCAGATGATAAAAAAGTAAGAAAGAGGTGGATCTTTAAAGAACCTTTGACTGAATGGAACTTTTTAAGCACCTTTATATTTAAGAGTATACGTGTCAGCCTCGTGTAAAACACATACTGGCTTCATCATAGCATGACGTAACCACTAGCCTTCAGTTCCAGAAACCCACCCGTAACAGATCAGTGCCATTAACACACACCTGGCTGTTTAACTCCTGTCAATCACTGACTTCTGGAGATCATTGTTGCTGCTTCTCTCATCGCTGGCAGGACTTTGAAGTGTCAGTCATATCGAGGTTACACCCGTGTAATGAGGTGCCACCCTCATCTGTGGATAAGTGTGGGTTGTCCGGCTGACGGAGAGTGGAAAGGACAGGAGGGGTCCTGGAAAGCTGTTATCCCATCAAGAGCCTGATGACGTTAAATTCCAGTGTGCTCTACAGAGGGATTCTTGGCTTGAGTGATTTCATTAGTCTGGAAGATCATTTTATGTTTATTGTGTTTTCAAATTTATTGACATTTAACAAAGTTAGTGTGCATATTCTGCTTTTTACTAAATGTACAGCATAAGTGTTGTTCATCACTTTTATTATTAACTGTAATCTTAGTAACTCAAATAGATATACAGTGAGATTTAAAAGCCTTCTAATTCATTCATCTCATTTCTACCATCTATTAATACTTCTCATTTTGTGCTTACTGTAAATTGGCATGCACTTCTGCCAAACTTGATGAATATATTTTGCTGCATGTTTTGAGAATGGCCCAGATATCATTTTGTTGCTTCAGTAGAAGCAACAAAATCTGAACTGTCAAAAGTAAAGATTTTTTCATGATATGTGACCTAGGTGTTTAATTTTGAATCATATATCTTCAAAGTGGACCTTTGAACCCCACTGTGTCTGATAAAGAGCAGAGATGCTTGGTACAGAAGAGAGTGAAATCATCCTGATATGGGTGACTGGGTGCATTAGAAGAAAAAGATGTGTAACGTCTAGCCGCTGAACGTGAGGGAGGAATCACAGCGGAGCCTGCCAGATTCTGGGAGTAGCAGGAGGATAAGAGCGGAAGAATAGCCAAAGTGGTCAGAAGGAAATGGAAAACTGAGATGCATATGATTCTTTGATATCAAAGAAGGATGAGCAGAGAGAAAAAGGGAAGGACGTAGTACATGGACATGTAAAGAAAAGTTTTGTAGAAAAGTCCTCTCTGTATTTTCCTATTTCTGAGTTGTTTATGTCAAAATAAACACCATTTCCATCTGGGGATCACAGACGTTCAGACCGCTATAGCTACTTAGATTCAATCGAATGAATCGAGAGGGAGAAAGAAAAAAAATCTTCCAGGGTTTTTCGATTTAATTACGGCACGTCTGCCAGCGTACGAGGTCGTGCCAGCTATTTTGTTGAGACTGGAATCGGAGCTTGTGTTTATCTCTTTCTCTCTTTCTCTTGCCCTCCCTGACATCTCTCTCTCACACACATCTCCTCTATGATGGATTTTGTGTAGACTTTATCAGCACTACTGTACCTGGAAGATTCTTATATACAGAATTATTAGTTAAAGTGAAGCAAAAGACTGAAAGCTTTTTATAGTTGACTCTATTTATTTAACATCTTAATTTATACATAATTATATTTATATATAATATAAAGAAAGATTATATGTTGTATTGAAGTTTTTTCCCTGTTTTTTAGAAATCTGCAAAATGAGTCCGAAGAAACGGAATTGGCTATAAATATGGATGCTTACAGTCGTTGAATCGCCTTTAGTCATGTCGACAAGTTTATCTAGTTATAAGTTGCCAGCTGATAAAAGAGGCTTAGTTTCATCTCTATTTAAACAGTACCACTGTAGCCATTCACATTTAGAAAGACATTAAGAAAAAGTGTTTTTTAAGATGCAGTGTAAACGAGAAAAGCTAAGTTTTAATATTTAATCTTAGTGAATTTAAAAAAAGAATAACAATTCTGTCATCATTTACTCATCCTCTTGTCATTTCAAACCTGTATGACTTTTTCTTCCGCAGAACACAAAAGAAGATATTTTGAAGAATGTTGTAAACTGGACCCCATTCACTTGCATTGGTTTTGTGTCCATACAATAGAAGCGAATGGGTGCCAGTGCTGTTCAGTTACCAACATTATTCACTTTACGACCCCTGCATTCTGTTCCATGTGCTCTTTTTGTCATTTATAAGTAGCCACTAAGTTAATGTCATTCAGGCGGCCCACAGACTAGTAAAAAATGAAAAAATTATTTGATTTTGCACAATAGTTATTATATTGCATTGCTGCAATAAATACATCGGAGGAAGTGAATAGAGATGCGTGTCATATCCACCACACTCCAAAACCCATAATTACCAGGATTTGTCGTGAATCTCAGCCCGGTATCGTAAAAATTCAACATAAACAGCTCATTTCTGGTCCCTGCACACAGAATAATGTCAGGAAAAAGGAAAAATAAACATTACTGAGTTTAAAAACCACTGGTTCAATTCTGTTCTCAGACAGGTGATTTCTTCATTAGAATTGGCACAGTTACTGTAAACACGAGACTGTTTCTACATAACCTGCAAGCTGATGCGGCCCATTGTGGTTTTTATATGCAAACCACACAGTTCAGAAACTGGCCACAGTCCTTGAGGAACGGCCTCTAACTGTCTGCTTGCAGACCACATCTCACATTAAAAGAGATATTAAAGCACTTTCATAGGAATGTATTAAAACACCTCCGTCAGGGCACATGTTTTTCATCAAGTATTTTCTCTTTGCTTTAAAGCTTTGTTAGTATTTCTGGGTCATAGGACAAAGTATATTTGATAGTGAATTTAAAGTGTATATAAATGTTTAGTTTTTAAAGCTTTAATTCAATCCAATTTCTGGTGACAGGACAGGAGTAGTGACAGGAGATCTGACGAGTGCTTTGCTTTCAAGTTTACCACCATCTGTACATCATACAAGTATTGTAGTTTGACCCCTTTGGTGGCAAAAATCTATTCAATAGTCAGTGATCGGCCGCAGGAAAATATATGTATGGCTTAAACAGAGCTCAATTGTCAATAGAACATACTGTTAGCTACAGAAGGAAAAAAACTGTCTGGACCGCAAATCACATCTGGGCACAAACCCAGTCTGTGATGATTTACATTACGCCGCATGTATTCACAGATTTGTTATCGTCTGTTGAACATTCAAAACAAAGTAAACGCTGTATTTCACATACGTATGTCAAATGTTCTGCGTGTATGTCACACTGTCGTGTTATGCGGCTGTAAAAGTGTTCAGTCAGCCCTTCCGAAAGGGTTCTGGTCAGGACTCGTTTTACATTTTTAACAGATTGTTGTATGGGTTGTGTCTTATGGATTTGCTATTTTATCTGTCTTTATTTATATGTGCCTGTGGGAGTTTGGTGGGATTATGCTAGAGCGTCTAGAAATTACCTGTAGAATTTGGTTCCCTGAATAAGTAGTCGAATAATCGGTCTTAAAGGGATAGTTTTAAACTAAGATTAAACATGTATATGACTTTTTTCTGTGAAACAAAAAAGGAGATAGTGTTTTTGATATATATTTGAAATGTTTCAGTTGTTTTGTGTTTGTGTTTTTGAGATAACCTGGTTATTTGGTCACTTTCAGTAACCAGCTGCTGTGCGACTTATTCATCGGACCAAAGTTCTGAGTATTTTAGGGAGGATCTGTTTGTGTGTGTGGTTGGTTTGTGTTTGAATATATTTACAGACTTTGAGCGTGTCTGTGGTTGGTGGGTAGGTATTTAGAAAGCGTATGTGTGGGTGTCTATGTGGTTTGACTCAAGTGTATATGTGTGTATGTATTTAGAGAGGGTCTGTGTGGTTGGTGCTGCATGTGGTTGGGTTATGTGTGTGTTTCAGTGCTGTGCAGGTGCTGGGGTGGTCAGTTTTTCCGTGTTGTTTGATTTCAGTCTAAAATGTAACTAAATTCATGGCTCACATCAGGTTCAGTGCTGCAGACCTGTCTGTAAGGTCATTCCAGACACCTGTCAGGTGGGAAAGAGTTGAGAGAGAGATTAAAAGAGAAGGAAAAGAAAGGTCTGTCCCATAGACTGAGTCATGTTGCATATTGTAGAAATGCATCTTGTCAGGTCACTAAGTTTTTTTAATTTGTAATAATTGTATTATTATGAAAAAAGTATATATTATATACACATAGACATTTCGTATGCTGGGGACAAGACTGTTTTGTGAAGCTTGTACTATGTTTGCTCGACTCTGGAGAGCTCACACCGAACTGCTGGGAGCTATTAAATGCTTTTCCCAGACAAATTCAATTATGCCTTGCTCAGGGCTTGACTTATGTGTGTGTCTTGTGTTGTTTAGTTTGTGTTGACATTCACCTTCCCTAGAATACTAGAATACAAAGTAGTTGCAAAACCCTTTTTGTTTATGTGTGTGTGAGCATGTGTATGTGCGCGCCTGTTATTTAAGCCCAGAGTTATAAACGCTGAGCCAATTCACTGGTCTTTAAGTGTTTGTGTCTGTTTGTACACATGCAAGGCACAGAAATAGAATTGCTGCCATTAAATGAGAAGAGAGAGGGAGAGAGACTACTGCAGGGTGAGAATATTTCCCCTTTTTATTTAAACACATTTGCATGCCATTAAGAACAGTACAAACATACATTTAGAAATGGGAGCTCTTCCGCGCCATCAAAAGAGAAATTGAAGGCGGAGAGGCAAACTGGAAAAGTGTGGAAGATAAGAAAATACTAAGAAATCAGTTTATGTTTGTGCTTTCCCTGTAAATATTCTTTTTTTGTGTATTTGCCTGCCCCTTCCGTCACCTTTAAACTTTAAGTGTTTCATTTGTTGTGAATGTACAGCATATCACGACTTCACACTGTGCCACAGATCTCTCAGATTTTGACGAATTTTTCTGAATTGCAAAGATTTTTGTCATCAGAAATGTCAGACTCGGATCACTTGTGGCAAATTGCTATTAAATATACAGTATTGGCTGCAGTCATTCTGCAGTGTATGACTGCTAAAATGGCCGTCTAATGAGGAACCAATAGGAGAACAGGATGGAAAGACTATATGTTACACCTCTGTATTAAGAAAGGTCTAAAGTCAGCAGCGTTATTCTGAGATTCTGACCCTGATTTAGTCTTCCCAGCTGTCAGAATTTCCTGTTTCTAAGCAACCGCATCTCTGTTTTCTTCAACCTAACAGACATATAAAAAAAGATGGATTGCATTTCACATCCGTTCTCTCACAGCTGTGAACTGTGTTTTGTCTCCTGATTAACAAGATGTTCGAGACATGGCTGATAATATTTTGTACCGACAATCCATGTAGAGTATTTTTAGTCAGGTTGGACTTGTTAGTGATTTTCGCTCTGTTTCGAAATTTGACTGCCTAGAGAACATTTTATGTCAGAATTTCTTATGTATGCACTTACTTTATATACTCACTTTTCGAAAACTGTCGCTTATGTTTAGAAACAGGCATATTCTCCCTATGCAACATCTGTTCTGAATTATACTTTAGACAGAAGCCTAGTATCCAGTTAGATCAGAAACAAACAAGACAGATTATTGACGTGCCGTGATTGATTCGTTCATGAGTTGCAGTGCATGCCTGTGTATGTGTTTGTTCAGATATTATTGACATACAGTAGCTGTGTGTGATAAATATAATAAAAATGGCTTTGATTTATGGTGTAGTCCTATTTACTCTATGTTGTGGTTTCTGTTGTTTTTAATATGGCCTTGAGCAAGTGATTAATCAACAGAAAACCACTCAAATTAGAATATGTATACATGAATTAATAAAATATATGATTTTTTAATAAGGATATAAATCATTATTACTGATACAGTTCATATGTATTACACCGTGTCTACACCGGACGCGGTGTAATACATATGAACAGTATCAGTAATAATGATGCGCCACGTCCGGTGTGGAAAAAAATTGAATTATTATGGGTTCTAATGCGTTCTATTGTCTCTTGTCGCGTCTCGTCGTGTGTAGACAGGGTGTTAGAGAAACAGTAAAAGAAACTATTTGTATGTTTGTGTCTTTCAGAGGGCAAAATCCAGTTTCCATGACGATGCACCAGAGCAAAAGCCAGAAATTCACGATTCAACAGAAAAACTACCACACTCACACGCAGATGCATGGAGTCGGACCCACTCTCAACCGGGCTATCCCACTTTCAATGGGGCACAATCCACTTCATGGTAAGTGCAGTATATTTTCACATATTGCATTTATGTATTTAGCTTTTTCTGTAAAAAAGAATCCAGCGCATTCAAACTACACAATTAATATGAGTAAGAGTATGTACATTGCTAGAAATTGAATTCATGACTCACGTTTCATTTGTCTTGTCTGTTTTTTTATTCATCACATCATGAGAACATGAATGCATTTTTTCATGAGATCTCACTGTATGACCTTATCATATCATGATTACAGACATTTAGTAAAAGTAATAAACACAAGGTCATGTGAGCTAGTAATTTTTTCACTTTGTTCTCATTAAGAAGATCAGAAAACAGAATTACATCATTTTGAGTTCAATGTCCTTAATCTCATGGGCGCTCTGTTATCACCCCATTAAAGTAACCTTTAATTAACATATTCTACCTGCAAACGTCACATGGCAAATACATGCATAAATCTGTAGACTGTAGAAGTCCTGTTTATTTTGCCCCTTGCCTTTATATGACATCTGTGTCTCAGATGCCACTTACTATAAATGTGACATATTGAGGAGGTCCCAAAGCATCTCTTTCTGTCCGTGGATGAATGACATCAGCATCTCTAAATGCTATTTCAGGTATCAGTTTTTATTTTTCAAGTCTCGCTGACTGCACACGAGGGTGTTCCAGCCTTCGCTGTTTGACGGAATGATGGATCACACCGCTTGCTTGGAACATTTTGAGAGAAGAGTGACAGCATGTCTAAAACATTCAGCTCAGTGTTGACAGTGATGTGACAGTTATATATATACAGTATAAATAAAGCTGTTGTTGAGAGGAACAGCACATGATGACAGTACACAGTATAGACACAAATGAGTGGTATAAGAACTTCTGCAACCACAAGGATATGAGTTGTAGACCCCACAGGAGCTATACACACTCTTTACACACACACACACACACACACACACGTCTCATTTGTAGTAATTTTGTATTGCTTTAGGTCGGCCCTTTAGTTATGGCCCCATTGTTTCTTTTCAAGCGCTTCCTCTGGTTGAACTCATATAAAGACTTAAGTATTGCCTTCTGCACTGCACTGTCTAACGTGAGTTATTAGCCCCATTTTCTCCGGGTAATTTTAGATAAAAGCCCGGCCGTGAGGGACCTCAAGAACCAGAGAAAAAGAGAGAGAGGGAAAATGAAATGACAGAGCTTTACAATAAACGCTCATAGCAGGAAGTGCTCTAAAAGACAGGTGAAAGGATTAGATACAGTTGTGGAGCGTGTGAATAAAGGGACGGGGGACGGCAGAACTAATGTGTGGCGTGACATCCATTATCCCGCTTCCGGCTATGCAGACAGGCAGTGTTACACAACTGTGGAGGAATGAGCGAAGACAGTGGGCGTGGCTTCAGGCCCTGGAGGTGTGTTTATTTTAAAGAGAATAAACATACAAAAAGAGGGGAATGTGGTGTCTGTATGTAGTAGCTGGGTTGAAATGTAAAGGTGTCACTGGTGGAAGGAGGTTCTGGGGGGCCTAATAGATGGGGTGGTCTTGACGCAAGGGGAGGTGGCCGTTCCATCACAACAGCCCTGACTGCTCTGTAAAATGCACCCAAAGGTTGTAATGCTAGTGCGAGATGGAACCCATTGGGTATTTGGTAACTGTTTTTACACAATGTTGTGGTCTGACATGCTGTTTCTTGTCGCTTTGAAATGCTGCCAAGCCACACTCTGACTGGATGTCTAATCATACAGCCTTTTTAAAGGGAGACAGACTTTTACATATCACATTACATCAGTCTTGTCTTAAGAGAAAAGCATCTGATGACTCGCCGTTGACCTGTTGCATGGATTTATGGATGAATACGAGGGAAGGCGCACTTCAGATCTGAACAGACAAATGTTCTAAATAAAGTGAGCTTAACCTAAGCAAAGCTCCCATTAAATGACAGCACTCTTGTAGGTGTGGGGTAAAGGTTAGTCTGTACCCATGTTAAGTAATCTTATAAAAAAACACGTGAAGTGAATAGTATGTCCTGCTTTAGGTAGCCAAGTAAACATTTGTGTGTGTGTGGTTAGACTAGTTTTTCAATGTTTTGGCACCCGGTGAGGTTTATTCCACACCAGAGACGACCTGTCAGCAGCCCGCTGTGTGTGTGTGTGGCACGTCTGGTAAATCTATTTGTCTCCTGTCATCTACTTCTCACTATGTTGCTGCATTTTCTGGGATTGGTGTGTGTTTCGCCTTCCCCATACACGCACACACACACAGTTACGGTTGTCCATCGAGATCCGATGATGACGTCCACCTTAACTATGAGGTCTTTGATGGCTAAACAGTCCTATCCTGGACCCACAAATTCTGTTGCAGGTGGGGCATATATATGTAATAGTGGTGGTAGTGGTGGTAGCGGCGGCAGCCATGGCTGTGTTTCTCCTAGCTCACTTCTGCTGTCTCCTGGTTGTCCTCTCCATCTCCTGCATACTAACCCCATCTCTACAGAGCTGTTGCCAGCTGGTACGGTCAGCAGCAACACTCTCCAAATCACTGGGTCTGTACTTACACTTCTTCAGGGCATTCTTCATCTGATCCTTATAGTGCTTCTTCGGTCCCCAAGGCTGAGCGTCGACCATGACTTTACTGGCCATATATTACTCTGCGGGGCATCCTTATCACACACACTTGCGCGCGTTGGGTTTTTAATGGTTTATGGGGACGTTCTTTAGACATAATGACTTTTATACTGTACAAACTCTATATTTTTACATTTTTATATAAACATTTTATTTGGGGGCTAAAAATATCCCGGAAATGACTGGTATTTCTACAGTAAGGCTTACCAGGACCACACTTACAGACACACACAAAGTCTTAACTAATTTACCTTCCTTGTTCATTTCATAGCAGGTGTAGGCAACTGTAGATGGTTTCAGCGGCAACAATATACCGTAAACCTCTGCAAAGAATCAATAACTGTTGAGTAGTTTTAATTTAATTTAATACAATTCATTTACATTTAAATAGTAACACAGACCAGAAGTTAACTTCGGGCAATGCTCTAAAATCGTCTATAGAGTGTATATGTGTGTTTGTGTGTGGGTGCGTGTGTGTGTGACCCTGTTTTTTTATATCCCTATGGGGACTTAAACCTTAATGCACACCAATTTATGGGGACTCATGTCACCGTGGGGACCTTAATTTTGGTCCCCACTGCCTCCATGAGCTAAACACGCTTAAACACGTACAGAATTATATATTTTTGAAAATCTAAAAATGCAAAACGTTTTCTGTGAAGGTTAGGTTTAGGCATAGGGGAAAAAACAGTTTGTACAGTATTTAAAATTATTATACTGTCCCCAAGAAGATAAAAAAACTAGATGTGTGCGCGTGTGTATGTTTGTGTCATCAATGGGTAACTGATGTCTCTGTTTTGTCTACCGGGCCATTGTTTGATCTTGGTGTTTTGTGGATTTGTGTAACATGACAGGGATGAGGGGTGCACTTTGATGGAACTTAAAAGTGAACCTGCCATGACACCAAACTATTTAACAGAGTGATAGTTTTCCCAAAATATGAACAATTCTGTCATCCTTTAGCACACTTGACTTTTATTTTGATAGTGTGTGCAGTACAGAACACACCCCTATTTACTTAAATTATATAGAATAGAATAGCCAGTACCTTCGAAATAATGACTAAATAATGGCAAAATGTTCATTTCTGGGTGATATGTTCCTTCAACAAGGTGTCATTATGCATGATAGATGAAGGATGAGTGAGAGAGGAAGCATGCAGAAAATCAGACAAGTGGACGATTAATCAAGCACAGAGAGAAAGGTCTACAGATGCCCCTGCGTGTTAACCGACTGGAAAATATTTTGTGAGCCAGTGATGCCAGGAGTTTGATAAGACTATAATATAAATGACACATAGACATTACCAGAAGATTGTAATTAAGCACAAGAGGAGAGACAACCTAGAGAAAAGCAAGAGAGGAGACATGGTCAGATTACTCTCACGTAGTTTTGTGGGTGGAATTGACATCATTAAAAGAACTCGGGGCAGGCTATTTTAGGAAATTTGTTTTCCCCGCATTTTTCAGACGGAGATGGGAAGTCAGTTTATGCTGGTAAGAGGGAGGAGATGTCAGGAAAGACAAGGAGGCTTGAAGTGAGATAGAAGAGCAGCACAGAAGTGAGATGGGAAAAGCTGGCATCAAGATTTTTTTCTCTGGAGCCACTTCATCTGAATCTAATGTGAAGAACTGGGGCTGATCCTAAAGTTGTTTGCCCCTCTCTTCTCTCTCTCTCTCTCTCTCTCCCCCCCCCTCTCTTTTTGCTCCTGTTTTTCCCTCCACCTTAACAGACTGAGATATTGAAGAAAAGTAGACGATGGACGAAAAGGGAATCAGACAGTCCCAGGGGAACACGTAGAGAAGACTAAGACAAGACAACAAGAAACACTTTTTTTCCGTCTCCAGCCTCCCTCTCTCACTCTCTCTCTCACTCACTCTCTCCTGTTACTCTCTTAAGGCTGAACTCCTGAGCTGTTCTGTCAGACACTGCTTACGAGAGTGAGGGAGAGTCGAAGTCATTCATGAAAACCATGCCATCCAGACTGATGTGTTTTTCTCTTCTGTCTCTGCTCTACTGGCCCGCAGTTGGGAACCACACCGGCCGGATCAAAGTGGTCTTCACTCCGACTATCTGCAAGATGACCTGCATTAACGGCCGCTGTCAGAACAGCTGTGAGCCGGGCAACACCACCACCATCATCAGCGAGAACGGACACGCCACCGACACGCTCACCGCCCCCAACTTCAGAGTCGGTGAGTGACATCGCCTCTCCTCTTTACTCAATGCATTGTGGGAAGACTGGGCACAAGTGTGAAATGCGATGTGTTTGTTGATGTTTTCTTTGTTTGTAGATCTTTATAGAATGTCTGATTTCTTTTTCGGCAACTCTAATTTTATAAGTGTGTGTGAGACTAGTGTTTGCTCAATACTGAATGGAGAACAGCTGGCCCTGGGCCTGTTACATCATGTCCAGCTTCAGACAGGTCTATAATTATAGCTGGTGTTTGGATGTGTTTCTAGTCGCAGTTCGGGGGAGTTTTCACTTTCCTGGCAGATATTGCGGAAAAGTTTAAGATACTTTAGACTGCGTCTGAAAAGCCTACATAACTGGACACAGGTTCTGCTTGTGAAGGCTCAGGATGAATCGAGAGCATGTTCAACATCTTCTGATCATTTCAGCCTCTTCTATAGAGTCCTGGCACAATTTTTGTAGTGTGTTTATTTGTAAGAAGTCTAAGAAGCAGAATGGGTTTCTTAGACAAGCTTTTAGTTTTTAATCTATTTAAAAGGGACAGTTTACCCCAAAATAAAAATTATGTCATTATTTACTCACCTTCGAGTTGTTCCAAATCTGTATACATTTCTTTGTTCTGATGAACACAGAGACAGATATTTGGAAGAATGCTTATACCAAACAGTTCTTGGCCACCATTGACTACCATAGTAGGAAAAATTACAATGGTAGTCAAAAGTGCCCCAGAACTGTTTTCTTTCCTACATTCTTCAAAATATCTTCTTTTGTGTTCAACAGAACAAAGACATTTATAAAGCATTTACCAAACATTTCTTGGCCACCATTGACTACCATAGTAGGAAAAATTGAAGACAGAATTGAGCTGTCCCTATAAGTCAAATGCTTAGCTAAGTGCTAATGGTTACATAGTTTGGTACGTGCACTTGGGGTCTTCAGCAAAGGGCTGTTTTGACCAATACTGTACATTAGTGTGCCAAAATTGACATTGTAATAAAAATACATACTTTACCCAAAAATATCAATTCTGTCATCATTTATTCACCCTCAAGACGTTCAAAACCTGTATATGACTTTTTCTTCCGTGGAACACAAAAGAAAATATTTTGAGAAATGTCTTTGTGGTTTTGTGTCTGTACAGTGGAAGTCAATGGAGGCCAAGCTGTTTGGTTATCAGTGTTCTTCAAAATATCTTCTGTGTTATGCAGAAAAAGTCATACAGGTTGGCATGACATGAGGATGAGTAAATGATGAAAGAATTTAAATTATTGGGTGAACTGTCCCTTTAAGATCTATGGCATATTAGTTTTACAGTATGTATTGATTTCATTAACCAAGAAGTTTCTCTTGTATGGGTGTCTGCTAGTGAAATGTTGGTATTGTGACAACCCTAGTGGTTACATAATGCCTACTTTCAAATCAAATTACACTGCGGACACAAGGGGAGCATTCAGCTTGGTCTGGCACACAGAAGATTGTTTTCATCAGTGGGTTTTGTAATCTGTTCACAGCAGCTACAGATATTCCATATAAGAGGGTCAGGAAAGCTCAGAGGAGTAAGCGTTCTGACAGACACTCCTGCGGACGGCCAGAATAAGAGATGTATTTTAAACAGAGGTTGTGCTTGGTGCGAAGATCTCGTTCTCTCTTGCTCGCTCACTCCATCCAGCTATTTGTCTGAATGAGGTGAACGTCTGGAGCGGGTGAGGCCTTATAAGGAACGTTGAACGGTGTCTCAGCTCTGATCCAGACACAGCTGGGAGAGATTGCTGGCTGAGCTCCAGCAACATAGAGACTGGAGACACACACACATGCACGTACACACACTCATTAGGGCTGGATCGATACCAAAGGTTTGGCTTCGTAATGATATAAACCTCTGGTGCCCCGATATTGATGGTGAATTGATACTTTAGGCAGCAAATAAACAGCCTCGGGCGACTAATCGATAGATCAATAGAGTGTCTTATAAAATTACTTAAGAATCACCACAGTGTAAATCAATATTTAGCTGAATGGTCCTTTAATATAATTACATTGTGGATGTAATGTATTGCAGTAATGCGTAAGGTACTGATCTGAGGACAGAACTCATCAGTCCTTTGTCACACTTTATCTCTACTCTAACTGGCTCAAAATAATTGTCAGAGCACATAAATTCTATTCATACTTTCTTATATCTTAATTTTCCAGGTCATCCATGCTGAACAAAAAAAGTTTACCACACACATGGTTTACACAAGGGAACAAATGGGATAGTTCAGACAAAAATGAAAATTTGGTTATCATTTACTCATTGACAAGTTGTTCCAGATCTTTAAATTTCTTTGTTCTGCTGAACACAATGAAAGATATTTAGCTGAATGTTTGTAACCAAAGAGTTCTGGGGCACCATTGACTACCATAGTAGGGAAAAACTACCCCAAAACTGTTTGGTTTCCCACATTCTTCAAAATATCATTTTTTTTTGTGTGTTCAACAGAACAAAGAAATGCACATACAGGTCTGGAAAAACTTGAGGGTGACTAAAGACAGAATTAGCATTTATGGGTGATACTATGGGTGAACTATCTCTTTTATGTTCCTTCAGCATTAACGTTCCATCAGAATTGACGAGCGTGATTAGAAAAAATGGATCTTATTAATTTTTAGATATTTGTCTTAGAACTCACATATGCATATCTTATATTTTTATATAAGATGTGCACGCCTGTGACACATTATGCCACTTTGTTAACATTAGGGCTGTCACGATATCCAATTTTCTCTACACAATTATTTCGCCCCCCCCCCCCCGAATCTTGATAACGGTACTATCTCAGTATTTATCAAAATGTCTATAAAAAGAAATAAATGATGCCATCGGTGAAATTTATTTTTTATTTTGTGTTTTTTCTGTTACTTGGTCAATGAATCACACTTAAAATAAAAGTGTATGAAGGCAGAGAGAGAGAGAGAGAGAGAGAGAGAGAGAGAGAGAGAGTTTGTAACCACTGTAACTGTTTTTAATGGGTGCTGAATAGTGTAGAATTAACATGATTTCGATAATTGTGGGTTTTTTAATATCCCGATTATTGTCACATTAACGACATATAAAATTAACAAGTGGGAGTTGTGGATGGTCAGAACATTGTTTGAGTTGGTTAACACATATAAAATAATTATTAAATCTCAGGTGATCATTTGAACATAATATATGATTTTGATGAACAAAAAACACCTGAATATCATTTTGAGGTTGGCATAGGCTTACCAATGAATGTACTACTGAATGTCCAACATATTTATTGACATTTAAAGTATTTTACACTGAGAGATTTCACCCAGTTGTGCTCTCCTAATGTTTATTCCACATGAGATATTCAACATAGATTGGCCAACCAACCACAGTCTCCCCTGCTCAAGACTTCTGTCAGCCTTTCTGGGAGTCACTTTGTTTGCTTGGGTGTCTGCGTACTATTCTATAGTTATAACACTTTTGACAATTGAAAATCCTCTCATCAGCACATCAAATGTGTGTGCCTCATATATAGTTTATTCACCCAATAAACTATGTAAGAGCTGTCATGTATGTGTGAGTGAAAGTTAATGATCTGCATCTGGGGTTTGGGTGGCATGCTGCTCTTCTGCTAAACAGCTTTTAACCACATTTCATTTGTTTACTATCATCTGCACGTTTCTTCTTCTCCAGCTTTTACTTGAGGAGAGAGTATCTGTATGATATAATGTTGATACATGAGCGTGCCAGGCTGTTGCCTGAGGTTCACTGTAAGCACTATACTGTAGTCCTAGATTTCCCACTAGATTTGGAACAGAGGGAGTATGGAACTGTGTGTTTTGTATAAATTATGGTTTTGTCAGAGTGTAAATATTTATATAAATACATAAATGTGCATTACGAGAGATTGTATCTGAGAAAATGTACTGTTATTCTACGCATTATTGTGTATATGTGTGTGGAGGGGGTTACTTAGCTATACTCGTCCTCATGTTGAGGACATCTGGAGACATTCTCAAATGGAAAATATATTAGATAAAGATTATTCATAAAGGTTAATGGTTAAAGGAAAAGTTCATCTCAAAATCAAAATTGTGTTTTTTTATGTTTTATGCGTGGAAGTGCTCTAGTGAACGCGCACCATAGACTGACAAGACAGAGGAGAATGTATCGATTAAAGTCGTTATTTTGGTTTGTTTTTCGCACATAAAGTATTCTTGTTGCTTCAAAAATCAATTGAGCCACTATGAGCGGATGGACCAATTTAATGATGTCTTTAGTGCTTTTCTGGACCTATAACCATGATGTCTATGAGGAGGCCTGGAAGTCTCTCGGATGTCACCTAAATATCTTTATTTGTGTTCCGAAGACGCCGGGAGGTCTTAAAACATGTTGAATGTCATGTGGGTGAGTACAGAATAACACAATTTTGATTTTGAGATGAACTTTTCCTTTAAAAGTCTGTTACGTCTTGGTTTAGATGCTGTGTGTCTGACCACATTAAGCACATGTGGTTTGGAGGAAATGACATCATGTTGTGGCGAGTGGGTGTGGTGCTCATGACAGCCATGATGTTTTAACAAGCATTTAGCCTGATGAGTTCATGACGGCTAATTATATTTTGTGGCTTCAGTTTGGGAACGTCATAAACGAATATCTGTGAATAGCAGGGAAATGAGGTTCAGAATGAATTTAATGTAAAAAAAATGTCCCACGCAAACATATCACCATAAAATGTCAACCCCCAGACATTTATTCACCTCAGCTGTGCAGTTACATCATTCATCATTTTCTAATATTAATACTTCACCAGTAAATGCGAGTGTAATTTTGAACTTTGTGAAATATACCGTAAGCAAAAAAGGAAGTGGAAGATGATCCGACCGTCACCATAATTACATGTTATAGTGGAAATGTGTCACTCTGAACTGTCTTTACATGCCACCTCAAAGTTCCTAGATAGATTTCCTCTGAAGCGTTTAAGCTTACACACACAAACCAGCCCAATTTATTCACTCTTTCAGTTTCACATTTATTAATTAATTCAAACATATACAGCCGTGGCAAAAATTAAGAGACCATTCCAAATATTCATGTGATCAGCATTTCTAGATGTATTGTGGACTTTCCAGTCCAGTGTCTGTTGAATTTCAACAAAATCAAGCTTTAGGAGTGACATAAAGTCATCCAACAGCAACGTGAAAGACCGACAGCTTGACAAAACACATGAAAACTATGATAAAAAATCAAGGTTATCACATAAAAAATAATGTAGATTTCTATGTATAAATATTACTGTTGTACTGCTTAAAAGTGAATATGAACTTGTTTTCTTTGCCGTATTTGAGGTCTGAAAAAATACAGAGCATCTTCTCTGTTATTCTGACCTGTTTCTCCAGTTTTCATTTTCCTGCAATTAAATGCAAATAGAAACAATATTTTTATTTGAAATCTTTGAGAAATATTGTTAATAGTTCACAGAATGAAACAAAAATGACAATTTTACCTAAACACATACCTATAAATAGTAAATTCAAAAACTGAAAATAATTTTTAAATGGTCTTTAAATGGTTTCTGCGGCTTTGTATATCTTGTGATACGGCACAGAAGCTGGGAATTACTAAACGGATGCAGAGTTTGTTTATCCAGCTGTGTGTGTTTGAGTGTGTTTGTAATAAATGTTATGCTTCTCTAAACAGGAAGTTGAATTAAAATTCCAGTTTCATTCAGTGTCTGACACATTTAGTCTGTGTGTGTGTGTGTGTGTGTTTTAGTTGTTTGCCATTTGCCCTGCATGAACGGAGGAAAATGCAGCGCTCGGGACAAGTGCCAGTGCCCACCCAACTTTACCGGAAAATTCTGCCAAATGTCGAATCCAAATGGTCATCATGGGCAACAGACGGTGGCAAACGGACAGAAGACACATGTGCACTCAACACACACTCTTCCCCTGACCTATGGCACTGGACAAAACCAAGGTAACATTCCTAACATTCCTTCCATTAGTGTTTCTGCAGAAATTTTGATAGGAATTTGCTTGTTAATTAACACATCAATTGGCTCTGAAACGGTTTCTTTGTTTGTGGAGATTTGCTGGTATTAAAGCACCGCTTTTTTTTCCACTTAAAAAAGGTTTGGTGAATGTCCACGTGAAACATCCCCCAGAGGCCTCAGTTCAGATCCACCAGGTGTCTCCTGTGGACAGTAACGGTCAGGTGAAGAACTCGCAGTCCAGCCACTCCTTCACCTACCACATCTCAGAGTCCAGCAGCAGTCAGAGCATCCAACACGGACACAGCGGAGTCATTTATCCTAACCAACAAACATACCTCCAATACCAGCCAGTGACATCTAAGAGCCAGCTGGGACGCTGCTTCCAGGAGACCACCGGGATGCAGGTCAGAGAGATGATGATTCTGTTGGAAAAAAGAACCGAAGGTCAAACACAAAAGAAACTCGAAAGTTTTAAGTCTTAAGTCCTGCCTCCTGCGTCAAAGAACATCCATTTGTCTTCTCTTCCCGTAGTTGTTCATCTATCAAGTTTTTATTATCAGGTTCACCTCAATCGAAGTGTTGCGTGTTTACTCTCTCTAATCGTAAAGTGCTTTGGCTGTGTTTGCGCCCGTTCAGACTTAATTTGTGACTTTGTCTTGTCTTGTCTGAAGAGAGGAAGCTGTTATCAGGCCGCTGAGATCTTGCCTTTCAGTAATGGTACTGTCGGCAATTGTTTGCATTGTGTATCATTGCTGTCTCTCAGAGTGCCGCTGGGTTCGCGGCTGGTAGGGCAGATTAGATTCAGCCAGGGAAAACCAATCAGCGCGTCGATCAGAGAGAATTGGGAATAAGAGTTGTGCGTGAGCAAAATTATGTACGTGAAGTGTGTGGGTCTCATTCATTTGCAGATGAGTATCTCTCTATCTTTTCAGCAACTCGTTTGATTTGGATTTGATTGTGTTTTATTTCATTATAGTGTGGGAAAGCTCTGCCTGGACTCTCTAAACAGGACGCCTGCTGTGGGACATTGGGCACATCATGGGGATTCCACAAATGCCAGAAATGCCCCAAAAAAACATGTAAGATTGTGTAAGATATCTGTCTCACTCTCACACAATCGTCTCTCTCATTCCCACACATAAACATCTATCACACAGATATCACTCTCTCACACAAACATCCGTTACGAAGGCATCTGTCTTACTCTCACACAAGCGTCTCTCTCACAATATCTGTCTCACTGTCACACTCAAACATCTCTCATACAGATATATTTCTCTCTCACACTCAAACATCTCTCATAGATGTCTGTCTCACTCTCACACGCAAGAATATGTCTCATTCTCACAAACATTTCTCACACAGATTTTTATCTTACTCTTAAACACAAGCGCCTCTCTCACATACTGTATATCTGTCTCACACAAAAACATGTCTCTCACAGATGTCTCACCCTCTTAGAAGCTTACATCTCTTACAGTACATGGTAACAACTAAAATATGTTCATTGAAAGACAGTGATAGTTTGATGTAAAGCAAGCAGTACATTTTTCGGCAATTGAGCAGAGGATTCCACAACAGTACGGTCCAAAAAGAACGGGAAAGCATGATTCATCTGAGGCCCAGCCCTGATTCTCACTAACTCTGAAAAGTAACAGTTGGAGGTTCTGTTAAAAACCATTTGAGAGACTATGAGTCAACTGGCACATGGTCCTAATAGAGAAAGAGAGAGAGCGCGAGAGAGAGAGAGTAGAAGAGGATGGATTCCACAGAGAAAAGGAAAGAACATAATAAGTGGGTAGACAAAAAACTTTGAAGTATTTGGTTACACATGCTGTGAACTTACTGACTTGCTGACTCACCTGGCACACACTCCAGCTTAAGTAATGACCTGCTTCCACACGCGCACACATGTGCGCACATACACATTTACTCATACGGTTGTGTTTCTTCCATGCTTAGTCACTGTTCTAACGTCAGTTTCTCTAAAACCCTCCAGAAAATAATCCATGAGATCCCACTTCACTGTACAGTATATGAGAACATATTTTTGAAATTCTCTGGCCATATATGGGTGTCCTTGCATTCTGTGCATTCCCAGACATATTGCTGATCTAAACTTTATGGATGTCACCAAAATAAACATTCACAAATCAAAAACAAGTTTCAAATATTTAAGGATTGTTGTTTCAGTCTTCAAATGCCAATTCAAATGTTATTGCTTCATTCGAAGGATAGTTCACCTAAAAATGAAAATTAATTCATCATTTATTTACAGTTATGAGATTTCATATATGCGTGACCTTCTTTGTTCTTCAGAACAACAACAACAACAAAAAAGATATTTGGAAGAATGTTGGTAACCAAACAACATTGGCCCCCATTGACTTCAATTGTATTGACACAAAACAACAGCTAAAATATGTGTCACTTTAATGTGGAAGTTGACTTGATTTGAGAGGCACAACAAGCTTCAGTGTATATACGTGAGAGGTGTGAAGTTGATGTCGAGTTTACGACTGTCTCAGAGGTCTGTTAGCAACAGCTGAAGGCAGATACTTGCTATGGCATCAGTTGGCATCTAATAGAAATAGGACCCAGGCGGTGCAGCATGGCAGAACCTGAACGCAAGTGTTGAGCTGTGATGTAAATAAGTCCAGGGTTCAGCCTCATTTATTTCTATAGCCGGCTTAAAATATGATGTGCCAATGTTGTTATGTTCTCTTCCAAATTAGTGTCACACTCTTTTCCTTTTCCTCTCTGCTCTATTTATAATGTCTTTACGAAGATATATACAGTCTGTTTGTGTTGTGTATTTTCAATCCCAGGATCTCCCCCGAGACAAACCTAAAAACAGTTACACAGTTATGTAGAGTTATTTTTCCTTTATTGTTTTCTAAGTAAACCAAAGGTCTTGTTACGTTTACTGAGGTTTAACTAAATGTACTGTCAATTGTTGTTCTTGTCTCTCTCTTTCTCTCTCTCTGAAGCAATTCCTCTGCAGAGGCCAACCACCATGATTGAATGTCCTCCGGGCTATAAGAGGGTGAATGCCACTCGGTGTGTCGGTAAGAATCATGGCCGGTTCCTTGTGATATATTGTATATATGTGTTCACCGTGAGCTGTTTTGTTCCTGCATTCAGCCCGTGTACCTGTATGCGTGCCGTGCCACATTTGTGCATTGATTGTCTATTTTTGCTCTCGTTGAAAAGGAGAGCAAAAGAGAGCCCTTTTATTTTCTCATCCTAAAGAAATGGGCCATAAAGAATGATTTTCCATCAATCAGCCAACACAGAAAAAAGCGAGAGAGATTGAAAAATAGTGGGAGGCTCAAAGCGGGGTGTAAATGATTAGACAGATGGGTGTGTGCACCTGTATGTCAATGACACATATATAATTCAGGTCACCCCCCACGTGCCTCTGCGTTTGACTGCTCAGACACGAAAAGCCGTAAAGCATGCAAAAAGCGATCAATCTAAGTTTGTTTTGTTTAGATGTCCTGTTTGGGGCGGGGAAGAGTATATATCAGAGTAAAATTACCTCATGTTATGTAAATATGTATACTGTACACACATCCACACTCACATGCCCTACTATAACTTTAGAATCAGTTACTGAAACTGTTTTATGATCTTAAAAATATTTTCATCTTAAGGCATACAGGATGTGTCAGTAAAAAATTTGAAAAAAAAACATATACATTCATTTTAATTATTAATACTTATATTTAGAGATTTATACGGAAGAGTATTAGGGCCAAGCAATAAAAAAATATATAAAACCGTTTTGAGATTAAAGTCATTATAATGCGAAATTAAACCCGCAGTTTTTCGGGGAAAAAAGTCTAAATTAAATGTTGAGAATAAACTCAATAAATTTCGAGAATAAAGTCGTTGTCTTTCGAGAAAAAATTCGTTAAATTTCGAGAAAAAAAACTCGAAATAAAATGTCGACAATAAACTCACTATACTTTGAGAATAAAGTCGTTGTGTTTCGAGAAAAAACTTGTTAAATTTCGAGAAAAAACTCTTTGGGAATAAAGTCGTGTTAAAAACGTGTTAAATTCATCTAAAGAGACCCAGCCGCTGATAGTATTTCTTTGTTACTGAAGGAAAGCCTAAAGTATAGCTTGACTAAGTGATACAACTCTGCTATGTCCTCATTCAGTACTACGCAATGAACATGACCCTGATGTAGGATATACGTTTATTCTCGATATTTTATTTCAACTTTTTTCTCTAAATTTAACGAGATTTTTCTCGAAACACAACGACTTTATTCTCAAAGTATAGTGAGTTTATTGTCGACATTTTATTTCGAGTTTTTTTTTCTCGAAATTTAACGAGTTTTTTCTCGAAACACAACAACTTTATTCTCGAAATTTATTGAGTTTATTCTCAACATTTAATTTCGACTTTTTCCCCGAAAAACTGCGGGTTTAATTTCGTATTATAATGACTTTAATCTCAAAACGATTTTATATATTTTTTTATTGCTTGGCCCTAATACTCTTCCGTAGATTTATCTTTCTAAACTTTCTAAGCTTTTGCCATGTCACACTATAGGACACATGCACGGTTTATTTGTCAACTACCCATATGAATGTAAAAAATGTGCCAACATGTTTAATTGCAAAACAAATATATTCATGTTGATTAAAAATGTTAGTGAAGAAAACCAGCCAATAAGAGTCTGGATAACAATTGAAACTTCCCCAGTATCTTTTAAAAACCTTCTTAGGCTGATACTGTACCTCAAGAAGCTGGTTGATAAAATGCACATTTCTGCAAAGTCTAGGCAAAGGGTGACTACTTTAAAGAAGCTAAAATATAACATATTTTATATTATATTAAATATTATACATAGACTTTTACCCTCTATTTGTCTTGCTTACATCTGTATTTCTCTCTCCCTCCACACACCCCCAGATGCCAAATACATATGCCATTAGCAGCCACCACTAGTTCCCTAGGCTGCCAAACCCAGAGCTGAACCACAGCTAAAAGTGAAGCAGGCCATGTTGGGGGAAGTGCCCAGCGTGTGGTCTGGCTGCTGGGTTGGTAGTTTGGAGTCTAGTGTAACTTGTCTTGCCCAGATCTGCCACTCTGGAACACTGAGACATACTCAAGTGCATTAAAGCAAGACAAAAACACATAAATAAAACATAACTTTAAGTAGTATGCACTTGAATTGATTTACAAGTGCCAAATTAGTTTTCATAAATTAAGCCAGTATTGTGTTATTGTAGAGTTTACGATCAGAAATGCTGAAATAAAAAAATGTTTCAAAAGTTTGTTCTTCTGGGAGAAATGACACTGGTCTTTGATCTTATACACCTATGAGAACGAATGCCGTATCACTCCAGTGTTTTCTAATTTGTCTTGCAGCCAAAAGTGTCTTAAATAACTATTTTTTTAGTGTTAAACATTTTACATGGAAAAAGTGTGCCTGACTGTAATTTTTTTGCTGCATTTGCCCAGCAGACATCGATATACATATTCATGAGTTTCCATGTTTTACAATGTCTTTAAAATGGAGCCTAAAACAAATTGTATTTAATCTCAGCAAGTGCTGTTTTCAAAGACTTTAGTTTGCAACACAAAAACACTTTTTAGAGAATTAACATTTGGAGTGTAATGTAATCCAAATCTGAACATAATCTCTCCGGCTAACCACGTCTGAGGCTCAAAACATTGATGCTTCTTGCGTCACGCTAAAGTTTTAAGTGTGTTAGCAAAGAAGTTTCCTGTGGTTTGGCGTTAGAAACTCTTCCTGGTATCAGTAATTCAGATTTGATTTATGGGCAATGATAGATCTTCTGCTCATGTTTTCCTTAGTGGGAGGTTCTATTGGTTATAAATAGCCTTATCTTCTTTTGTCACCCAACTTTAATCTTAGACACTTTTGTTCTCTGCCATTAAACACATAAAAATAAAAATGAAGCAGAGAAAGGGAAGAGGGCCTGTCTGTAAATGAAGAAATACACAAAAATAAAGGTGCTTCACAATGTCACAGAAGAACCTTTCTTCTCTAAATGGTTCTCTAAAGATCCTTTAACATCCAAAAAAACTCTTTGTTCTTTGTGGTGAAAAATGTTCTTCAGGTTACAAAAAGGTGAGAAAGAGATGGTTCTTTAAAGAACGTTTGACTGAATGGTTATTTGTGGAACCTAAAATGGTTCTTCTGTGGCATTGCTGTGAAGAATCCTATTAAGCACCTTTATATAGTGTATAGATACAGTATCTCACAGAAGTGAGTACACCCCTCACATTTTTGTAAATATTTTATTATTTCTTTTCATGTGACAACACTGAAGAAATGACACTTTGCTACAATGTAAAGTAGTGAGTGTACAGCTTGTATAACGTGTAAATTTGCTGTCCCCTCAAAATAACTCAACACACAGCCATTAATGTCTAAACCGCTGGCAACAAAAGTGAGTACACCCCTAAGTGAAAATGTCCAAATTGGGCCCAATTAGCCATTTTCCCTCCCCGGTGTCATGTGATTCTTTAGTGTTACCAGGTCTCAGGTGTGAATGGGGAGCAGGTGTGTTAAATTTGGTGTTATCGCTCTCACTCTCTCATACTGGTCACTGGAAGTTCAACATGGCACCTCATGGCAAAGACCTCTCTGAGGATCTGAAAAAAAGAATTGTTGCTCTACATAAAGATGGTCTAGGCTATAAGAAGATTGCCAAGACCCTGAAACTGAGCTGCAGCACGGTGGCCAAGACCATACAGCGGGTTTAACAGGACAGGTTCCACTCAGAACAGGCCTCGCCTGGTCGACCAAAGAAGTTGAGTGCACATGCTCAGCGTCATATCCAGAGGTTGTCTTTGGGAAATACACGTATGAGTGCTGCCAGCATTGCTGCAGAGGTTGAAGGGGTGGGGGGTCAGCCTGTCAGTGCTCAGACCATACGCCGCACACTGCATCAAACTGGTCTGCATGGCTGTCGTCCCAGAAGGAAGCCTCTTCTAAAGATGATGCACAAGAAAGCCCGCAAACAGTTTGCTGAAGACAAGCAGACTAAGGACATGGATTACTGGAACCATGTCCTGTGGTCTGATGAGACCAAGATAAACTTATTTGGTTCAGATGGTGTCAAGCGTGTGTGGCGGCAACCAGTTGAGGAGTACAAAGACAAGTGTGTCTTGCCTACAGTCAAGCATGGTGGTGGGAGTGTCATGGTCTGGGGCTGCATGAGTGCTGCCGGCACTGAGGAGCTACAGTTAAATGAGGGAACCATGAATGCCAACATGGACTGTGACATACTGAACCAGAGCATGATCCCCTCCCTTCGGAGACTGGGCCGCAGGGCAGTATTCCAACATGATAACGACCCCAAAAGAAGCTGAGGGTAAAGGTGATGGACTGGCCAAGCATGTCTCCAGACCTAAACCCTATTGAGCATCTGTGGGGCATCCTCAAACGGAAGGTGGAGGAGCGCAAGGTCTCTAACATCCACCAGCTCCATGATGTCATCATGGAGGAGTGGAGGAGGACTCCAGTGGCAACCTGTGAAGCTCTGGAGAACTCCATGCCCAAGAGGGTTAAGGCAGTGCTGGGAAATATTGGTGGCCACACAAAATATTGAAACTTTGGGCCCAATTTGGACATTTTCACTTAGGGGTGTACTCACTTTTGTTGCCAGCGGTTTAGACATTAATGGCTGTGTGTTGAGTTATTTTGAGGGGACAGCAAATTTACACGTTATACAAGCTGTACACTCACTACTTTACATTGTAGCAAAGTGTCATTTCTTCAGTGTTGTCACATGAAAAGATATAATAAAATATTTACAAAAATGTGAGATACTGTTAATATGATGTAATTTGTGGGTGGAAACATAATAATATAATAATCTTACATTTACGCATTTGGCAGATGCTTTTATCCAAAGCGACTTACATTGCATAATGCTATACATTTGTTTCTGAGTATGTGCATATATAAAACAATTTTATTTCCAGAGGATAATTTACTGTAAAAGTAAATTTACTGTGTTTATTTGTACGCGTTGTCTACCTTGTGTTAGTTTGCATTAAAGAATTATGTAAATCAGCTAATGCCACATATTAGGTAGTGAAGTTTATTTCTTCCATTATGATGTCAAAGCTTTGATCGACAGCTCCCGCGGGCTGTTTGGATGCTTGTGAGAATGTGTATACCCTCTCTCCATCACTGCATTACTTACATCATGAAAACATTAGCATTGCATTAGGAAATGTGTTAGATCTATGTCCAACTGGCAGCACAAGCTCTTATTCCATAACTGACTAAGAATGACAAATGCACACACCCTTGCACTCAGTGGCCTTTAAACAAATATGTGTAAAATGTGTGTGTGTGTGTGTACTCTCAATTGAGCTGTTCAATGTGTTACTGTCCTCAGATGTTGATGAATGTCAGATCCCGGGTGTTTGTCCCAATGGACAATGCATCAACAACATGGGCAGCTATAAGTGTTTCTGCAACCCCGGCTTCATGCCTGACACCACCCTCTCCACCTGCATCCGTAAGTCTCATCTCCCTTCTCCGGTTCCCCCTTTTTCTCCACTTAAATCCATTGTAACCCGGAAGGCTGATTCCTCTGGCACATTCCTGCTTTCTCCATGCCTACCTGCTTAAAGACATCTTTAATTATTTTAAATAGATCAATTTCAGCTAATCACTTCATCTTGTACCGATGAGTAGGCTAATGGTGAGAAATGCCCATTAGCAGAGCTAGCAGCATGACCTAACATGGCATCTAACGCTAACCATGGCTGCCAAGTCATTGGAAGGTTCTCTGCCGTTCAGGCACGAAGAAGCATGAAAATGTTCTGGCGGCAATCAGCTGTGCACAAAAAAACTTTCTTCATGATTTTATGAGGTTACCTGAGTGTGCTGTCTGTGTTAGTGTGATAAATATAGACGTTGAACCTTTCTCGGCAGAGCTTGCCAAATGACACCTTCAGAACATGGTGTTTTATTCAGGATCAGAGAGTTCTAGGTTTGTTTGTTCATGAGAGGTGTGTTTAACACTATTTAGCAGGCCTAAAAGCTCTTTAGAAGAATGTAATTTTGATGTCAAATGATTTTAAAGAAATGTTTGAAATCAAGTTCATTCTCACATATTAACGCTTGTATAACATATTTCGCAAACTTTCTGGTTTCCTAATGTCTGTGCACTTGGTCGGCTGTATGTCTTTTCCAAAAACCTCTTTAAACAACCGTTTCGCTTTTCCTGTCTTGTGTAATGTGGTTATACAGGAAATGGGCTCTATGCATGCGTGACTTCCGCGTTTCATGTTCAGAACCCTTGCCAGTTTCCGGTTGGGGAGAAGTAAAACAGTGAGAAATGGAAAAATCTGCTAAATGTAACTATTTTCTCATTTTTCCATTTCTCTCTGCTTTAAGTCTCCCCAACCGGAAACAGCCGAGGGTTCTGTACGTGAAACGCGGAAGTCACGCATGCATATAGCCCATTGTTCTCGTATGGCGTTTAAGTAGTGCAAAAGGTGAAGGGAATCTCTTTCTTGTCTTTTTTCTCTGTTTGTCTCTCCTCCATGTTTGTGTATACACCGTGCACACTCCTCTCCTTCCTCCCTTCTTCCGTCTCCATGGTAACCAGCCGAAACACCTGCTCTTCACGAGGAGAAGGGTGCTTGCTTCCGATTGGTCAGTTCAGGAAAGCAGTGCTTGCACCCCGTGTCCACTCAGCTGAGTAAACAGTTGTGCTGTTGTAGTGTGGGCAAAGCTTGGGGCCCTCGCTGTGACCGTTGCCCCCTACCTGGGACAGGTAAGCCGCCTGAGACACGCCCCCTGTTGGCCTCACCTGGTATCTCTTTACCAGATCTACTGGCCACTGCCTTTCTATCCTACAATACACTCCATTGGGGTTTGCATTTGTGTTCCACAGCTCTGCTACGTAGATGCTTTTACACGCAATTCACTCGTGCTGTAATTGTTTTATTTTCATGACCTCTTTCCTGACCTTTAAATTATATTTTGCTTCCTGTCTGAGGCCTGCTGTCACTATTTGAAGTGTATTGGTTCTTTAGAGTACTGGTAGGTAACGAATGAGCTCATTTAAACCTTATACTTTACATTTTAGTGCATTCTTAATATTGTTTGCACACTTTTGTTTTTGAATGACTTTGATTCCTTTGAATTACTTTGTTCAATAAAAATTGCTTAATTTACTGAAAGGCAGGGTAAGATTAGGGATTCTTCACTTTGATTTTTATATTTTTAACATCTGGCACCTCCTTATCCAGCGGAACACACAAAAAGAGCCTTAGGGCCAGATTTACTAACGGCTCGCGGCAGCGCAAACGCCTCTTTCAGCGTAAAAAAAAACTACTGTCGGTATTTACTAAAGACACGCAGTGAAAACCAGTGCTGAAAAGCATATGCATTTGTAGGAGTAGCGCTTTATGGGAGGAGGGTGTTTAAAGGACCATTGTGTAACGGCACCTAGCGATGAGGTTGCGAATTGCAACCAACCACTCAAACCACCCCTCCCTTTCGAAGCACTATGGAGGCTAAGAGAGGATTAAGATGTTGTCACGTTTTTGCTTCTTTGCCGAAGGAGATAACATATTTACGAAACACTCTCTGTAGAGCAGTTTGTCCATTCAGGGCTACTGTAGAAACAACATGGTGAATTCCATGCAAGGGGACCCACAGTGTATGTAGATAGAAATAGTTCATTCTAAGGTAATAAAAACATAACGCTTCATTATGTAAGGTCTTTATACACCTCTGAAGACATAGTTATGTATATTACTGTATATTGCATTTCTGTCAATAGATCCTCCAAAAAATTAAACACTGGTCCTTTAATTAAATGAATCGGGCACAATGCGTTTTACAAAGGTTTGTGCTCATCATTGTACTGGTATTTGCGGCTTTATTTAATGCTTAAAAAAGCATTTCTTAAAACATGCGCTAATTTGAGCTGCCCTTGGTAGATTGTGTTGGTCGTTATAGGAATGAGTTTGTGAGGTTTTATTGTATTATTTGTAATTAGAAAATAAAATTTCATTCTATATGATGAAATATTTAAAGCATGTTAAACATTTTAGAATAATAGTTCTTTGTTTGACCTTAGTGAATGGATAGATATTATTGCTGTTGTTTGATGAAAGTTTTTCTTTTTTGTAGCTGCATTTAAAGAGATTTGTCCTGGAGGAATGGGTTACCATGTGACCACACCATACATTTACAAGCCCAAGCCACCTGGTGGACACGGCCAGACAGATGGTCAGGGGCAAGGCAATCCTGCTATCAGACACCAGGCACCTGTAGACCCTCCTGTGCCCTTCCCTACACTGCAGCAGCCCATAGAGGCTCTCAGCATTACAGAGAGACAGCTACCTGGTGAGTCACATGTGCTATTACAGATATTATGATCACCCGGGACATTATTTAGAAAAGCTGGTACAGATACCAACAAAAACTTCTAAATGAATGAAATCATTTTCTTTAATGTTGAACTGTATGCAATTTTATATTTTAGTTTTGGGAACTGTACACATTTTAAACCAATTGCAAAAAACATCATACATGAAAAACAGGTGTTAAGGACACTGGCCAGGTGTGGGATTGTAACGCAAATATTTTGTGACTCTTCAAGGAGACACACAATGGCTATACAAGTTCACCCAAAATCCACTCTTTCCTGTTTTTTTTCTCCTTCTCTGTGTAAATGTCATCACAAGCACGCTTGGCACCGGGCAGTGGAATGTGGCTTGGCATTGGTGTAGAGCAGAATGAGATGTCCAGAATGTAGCCAAGACTCTGTGTTCCTATAGAAAGTGAACAGACAGGACAGATCTCTCTGTACTGGAGAGAGTCATTAGACTCGCTGCCATTGATTCCACCTTGCAAAGGCAAAGTCAAAACCGATGAAGGATTCCAAAAGATCAGCGCATCGCATTATATTTTCTCCTTTCAGCACGCTCTCACAATATAAACTGCACAGATTTTATGGCCTCTCTGCAAATGCAAGCCTGTAAAAGCATTGCGCTGTGGAGGTGGGCCAGGATCCCGGAGAAAAGGATTTGTCCTTGGTCTTTTATTAAGTTTTTCTCCTGTTGCTAGGAGACCGTACCACTGTTTCAAAGTGGCTCTGAAACTGAAGTTGGTCTACTGAAGTTCACCTTGTGATAATGAACAGATTTCAATTCAATTGAATTGAATTGAATTGAATTGGAAGAACTTGGCTTAGACAAAATTAGACAAAATGTTGCTTTGGATAAAAGCATCTGCCAAATGAACAAATGTACAATAGTTTATGTGTAGTGGTTTAGATTTAAGGTTTATCAGTAATTAAAGTTTTCTTTTTGTTTGACATCCAGGATTGTTGTAAGAATGCAGGCTGCCATGTTAATGTGTTTTAAGAGACAGAACGATGTAAAACCTGCATGACTTATTGATTGAAAAGATTAAAAAGCATCATCAAACATTTCAAAAGATAAACCAATAAGAAAAACTCTCTAAAGAATGGATTAGGGAAGATCTTGCCATGTGATCAAGTCTTTGAAGAGTCTCTAATGGCTCAGTTTAGGATAAGTGTGGTTTCTGGATGAGATAACGGGCTCATTTTAGTGTTTATGGTGTATGTGTAGATCAAAGCACATTTCATTTCATCCTCCAAAAACACTCCCACCAGAACCTTAACCATCAAGAGTGTTTGTGTGTGTGCGTGTGTGTGTGTGCGTGCATGTGTAAAAATGTGTGAGTGTGTGTGTGTGTGTGCGTGCATGCGTGCGTGTAAAATTGTGTGAGTATGTGTGTGTGTTCATGTTTGTATATCCCGGTGGGGACCTAAACCTGAATGCACACCAACACATGGGGACTCGTGTCACTGTGGGGACCAAAATTGAGGTCCCCAGGGGCAAAAAAGCTAATAAATTGTACAGAACAATATATTTTTTAATCTAAAAATGCAAAAAGTTTTCTATGCTCTTTAGGTTTAGGGGTAGGGTTAGCGGTAGGGGATAGAATATACAGTCTGTACAGTATAAAAAACATTATGCCTATGGACTGTCCCCACGGAGATAGTAAACCAGACGTGTGTGTGTGTATATCCCGGTGGGGACCTAAACCTGAATGCACACCAACACATGGGGACTCGTGTCACCGTGGGGACCAAAATTGAGGTCCTCATGGGCAAAAAAGCTAATAAATTGTACAGAACAATATTTTTTACAAATCTAAAAATGCAAAAAGTGTTCTATGATCTTTAGGTTTAGGGATAGGGTTAGGGTTAGGGGATAGAATATACAGTTTGTACAGTATAAAAAACATTACGCCTATGGACTGTCCCCACGGGGATAGTCAACCAAAGCGTGTGCGTGCGTGCGTGTGTGTGTGTGTAAAAGTGTGAGTGTGTGTGTGTGTAATAGAGACAATGAAGGGAAGCCAGGTTTAACATTTGTGAGATTGAAACTCTACTTTAATGATGTTTAAGCTCCGCCCACTTTGATGCCTTGTGCATTAAGACCTTTGTGCATTAAGATATTTTCAGTTGCTCACTGTATGTGTGTTTAAATGTGTGTGTTGTCTCTCTGTTTCAAGGTGATTTTACCCACATGAGAGTCAGTGGTATATGCCAGACAGGTGTCCACAGTCAGGATGGAGCCTGTCCTCAATCCTTACATGCATATCCCTATAAAGACGTATTTACTGGTTCCCCTGCAAACACCTGTCCACACGTCTACCTGTCTCTACTCCAAGTGTGTCTCCTCTGTTATCCTGCCCTTTTGCAAAACCCTGCTTTCTATCTTTTCCCTATACATATGTCTACCTATATCGCGTGTACATCACAAACGTCTTTTGTTTCCTTGTCCCCCAGCAACCTTTTCTGTCTCTATCCAAATACCTGTCTACTATTTACCTTGGTGCCCTCCAAACACCTGTCCACCTGTCTGTATTTCTCTCTTATCTTCCTCAACATCTGTTTTCTGACAGTTCCAATCATCAGATCGCGGTGAACGTGTGCAGCTGTTTATAGAGTCCTGGAGTAGTTGTGATCGACGGCATTTTAATGAAACAATGCAGTTCGTTTTTGTCGAATCTGCAAAAGTGGTCTGAACAAGCACACGCAGAGGTTGACAAAGATGGCTTGATGTGTGATCTCACTGATCTGCATCCAGAAGTTGGGAATTTTCTGTTGAGCATTTTCAGGAAGGATGCAAAAGATTTACAGATTTTCTAACTCTTTTTCTCTTTTGCTCGTTCTTTGACACTCTTTAGAGGTGAGGGAGAAGGTGTCACCTCCTGCTCCAGTGGAAATTCTGCCCTCCCATGCAAGTCAGGAAATCTCACCAACACAACTGGCAGGTGAATGTCATCCATCTATTGATCTTGTATGTCTCCCTCAGATTGTACGATGTCTATATCTATGTAGAGAGCCTCTTAACGCTCTTAACACCTCTTTAACCTTTTGCTGACTCGTCCGTTTAAGTTTATTTTTGTTATTCATTTTCCAGGAAGTGATATACGGTATGTCCCCCACTTTCAAGACAGGCTGCAAAAAGCAAGGGACCAATTAGGAAGTTCCAAAGATATTTTAGTTCTTCCAAACAGATATTTGAAACCTCACATACACTCTCTATCTCTCTCCTTACTTTTTGGAAGTTGACACTTTGTGGAAGTCCTCAGAGATCTTATCAGTGTAACTGTTGACGGAGGCTTAATAAAAGTTATGTAATTCTCATTCTCCAGATAGATGTTTGCTTTAGCCGCTTTCTCCTTCCTGCAGAGAATGAAAGATTCATATCATAACAGTCCCTTTATAGCCAATAAACGTCTGCTTCTAATAAGTGATGCAAGTGATGAGTTATTTGTTTACGTATGAGTCTGTGTAGCTGTTCATTTATTTGTCCATTATGTTTATTTAATGCATTACGTTTTGTTAATGTAAGAGATGACCATACTTTTGCTCCCTCTCTCTGTCTCTCTCTCTCTCTCTCTCTCATCTCAGAGGTTGACGAGTGTCATGTAAAGCCTGATATTTGTGGCCCAGGGGTCTGTATTAACAGACCTGACAGCTATGAATGCATCTGTGACACTGGCTTCAGAACCGACAGCGAGGGCACCACATGTTTAGGTGAGAGGTCAAAGGTTAAACTCAGTATTAACACTGTATTTATCTATACCAAGCTGGCCAATGTGAGTAAAAAAAAACAAAGAACTGGATCAGTCAACATTGTTTACGTTTCCTTGCATCAATAAATCAATCATCCCTTACCAGAGAAAAATATATATTTTATATACTGTATATCTGTTTAACCCTGGCTCAAGTCTCAAAATCTAATTATGAGATAAAGAGCATCAAAGTTTGTTTTCAACCATTAATTTTACCACGATTTCAATTTTTTAAATGGTTTTACAAAATCAGTATTAAAGATATCAAAGAGTTATATTTTCAATTAATTTTGTTTACATGATCTAGAATGATTTTATGTAGAAAACAGTAAACCACAAAACATGACTGTCAATATATTGAATCATTTCATTTATATTTGAAAATGTATAGAATTAAACATTGTTATTTTAAAATATTACATTTTAATGAATGATACAAAGGAAATTGCCACTTTTCATACAGTATATTGAAAAATATAAGCTGGGTTTCAAAATATGGAAGTGCATTATTGAATGTTACGTTACATTTTTCCATATATTTTTGTTTCATAAGAAGTAGGTTGAATAAAATCTAAAGCAACAGTGGCTAAATAAACAGTGAATTGTGTATGAAGGTGCCACAGAAACAAACCGATTTCAAACTAAGGCATGTCTAAAGATTTACACATTCAAGTGACCTTGAGAAATGACAGTACCGAGCAAATAATCGATGACTACAATGCTTTTTTTAAATCATAAGTTTCAAATAAATGTCGATAAACCACATGAACCGGATTATGGGATAGTATGATGGAAAGTATCTTAGTAGCCAGAATGTTACACAAACATTTGATACTCGTATGCTTTGTTGACTTCGTATGCTGACTGCATACTCAGCATTTTCAGATTTCATGCAAAACTCATTTATTTGTTAATGATTATTTTTGACAGATGTTGACGAGTGTGCGGAAAGCCCAGGTTTGTGTGCTAATGGTCACTGTCAGAACACTCCAGGCAGTTTCCAGTGTGCATGTGAGCCTGGCTTCATGTCTAATGAGGAGGGCACCAGCTGCTCGGGTAATTACAAGACTGTCACGCAAACAAACTTACCCATGTTAACACACACACACACACACACACACACACACAAATGAAGTAAGTAAGGGCTCTAGGGTAGCATTCAATGTTAAACATATTTAAAGCAAGGTTTACGGTTTAAAAAATTGAGTTGGGTTCAAACATTCCCGGTATCATTTACATGGGCAGATGCTTTTATCCAAAGCGCTCTTTCAGGTAATGCATTTTATCAGTATGTGTATTCTCTAGGGATCGAACCCGCAACTTGTGCGCTGCTAACACAATACTTTACCAGTAAAGGTACAGAACAACTAAATGAGCTCCTTGAAATATCTATTTACATAGAAAGTACAATGTCTTGTCCTCTTTGTCCTTGCTGGCTTAAACCCATTTGAGTGCAAGATCCTGGCACTCTGGAGGTTTGGGGCTATTTTTCCTTGCAGGTCACTGGCGCTCCTCTCCTTCACTCTGCTTTTATTTTGATCCAGACGGATCAGCACCCATATGAAGTCTGTTTTTGGTCTTAGCCCACAATGCGGTCGTCTAAGTACAGACAGAGCTCTGTCTCTTTCTTAACTCCAAACACATCCTGTATGTGTGCATGCCATTATCTGGTTTTGGAGGTTAGACGAGGTACAAACCGCCTCCCTGTGACACACTCTTAGGTTTGTGGAGGAAGGAGAGAAGTATTATCGTACCCCAACCGCGTCACCCAAAAACTCAGCCGCAGATGAGGAAACGCTGGAGTCTACGGTTCTTGGAAAGCAGATCTTTTCCTCATATTAGGAAATTCAGACTGGCTCATTATGTCTGTATAAAGCGATATGGCCAGCGCAGTGGTTTCTCTGGTTAACTGGTTGAACTGTTCCAGTAATCTCCTCTTTTGGTTTTGTAAAAAAAAAATGGCCATGTAAGAATGCGTCCCACCTTAATTCTGCAATCTGGAATTTGTAAAACTGCTGTGCGTCAACACTTTAATGCAGCTGTTTGTTTGCTTAAAGCCAGTAATGAAGTCAATCTATAAAAAAACAGATATTACTTCATTTCTAAATTGCTTTGCTTGTAACTCGTTGAGTATGTAAGATATTGACTTCAATTTCAGTTTCGTGTTGTAATTTTCAGTTGCTTCAGTGTGTAATTCATCCCGCAAACCACTTTGAGGTTTCCAACGCATCTCTTTTTTTCTTTTACTTTTTATTATAACAATCACGCAAAACCATGCTTAAATATTTCTCATTGATTCTAAGCACGGCTGACTCTAGTCTTGACAACAGCAATGTTTCCTAGGAGTATTTAACTGGATATTTAACTTGAAAAGTATTGAAAATGCGTGGTAGCTAATGCAGTCACCTCTCAACTTTTCTTCAGAAATCTGTTGTGGTTGTAATTAGGTGATGTCTTTTCAAGCTCTAAAAACATTTAATGTAACACATCCATTGAGAGTAAAGATGAAGTGTCTTTAGCAGCAGCAGGAAGTAGCAATAAAGTCAAATGGATGGTTGCAAAGCAGGCGGGGTGATGTCGTACATCATGGCATTGTAGGCAGAAATCAGAGCGGCTTTCTGAAGTTTCTTTCACTCGCTTCATTAATGTCAGTGTGGAAGAGTACAGATGAGTTTTCCACCACCTGAGTCAGTCGTCTCCTGTCCTTCTTTCAGTAAGACAACAATTACACCCATCCATAAGAAGAGACCCTTCATAAAACCGTCAGACTTGTCAGATACATAACCTCTGCTGCCAAAACAATTGCCTGGATGGATCGTTTTCTTTTATGTTGACTTTTCTTTCTCTTTGTGTTCTCTCTTTCTGTAGATATCGACGAATGTCGGGACAGTCAAGTGTGTCCGTCTGGTCTCTGCTATAACACTCTGGGCTCTTTCATGTGTTCTCCATGTCCGGATGGGTTTGAGGGAAGAAACGGCCAGTGTGTTGGTAAGACACGGAACTTTCCATCCAATCAGAAGTTTGAAAACTGTTTTGCTGTTGCTTGAATGAGATCAGTTTATTTGTGCATTAATACGTGCTTAGCTCGGGTACATTTTGACGAATGAGACGGCCTTTATAAATGTGACCCACATCGCTATATTCCCTCAGATGTATTGTGTGTGTGACCTTCTCGCTGCAGATATAAATGAATGTCTGGATGAAAGTGTTTGTGCTCATGGTCACTGCACCAATCTGGAGGGATATTTCGTCTGCATGTGTGACAAAGGCTTCTCGCTTGCTTTTGATGGCAAAGCCTGCACAGGTAACGTACGTCCACCGTTCATCAGGTTTTGGTTAGTTTTTGGTTTTGTCAGCTGTTTGTCACTTTATCATCAGCTGACAGATCTGCTCTTGTTTTATTTTATAAGATGAAAGCCACACCCACAGCATGTCTCCAAGTCCAGGTTTAATACAAAACATGTTGTTTTTTTGTTTCAGTTTGTTCTCCCTTGATTTGTAATGTATTGTCCCTCACTTGTTTTGTATTGTCCCCATGTTGTTAGAAGTTTGAAGGCTGCATATTGCTCAGCCTTTTACATGATGTGAGTTTTGACGTGCAGGATTGTGCCAGCCCATCTTTGTTTGTTCCATCGATGTCAAACAATCGGATTACAAAACCTAAACAAAACAGAGAAGCAGAAACGCAACTGAGCAAACTTTGTGTGTGTGTGTGTCCCAGATATTGACGAATGCCAGGATGACAGTGTGTGTACACAAGGTCACTGTCAGAACACAGAGGGGTCGTTCATCTGCAACTGTGAGCCAGGCTTCATACTCTCCTCCACAGGAGACCAATGTGACGGTACGAGAAGACATGTGTGTCTATGATTTATACAACTGTTATTGGCAAGTGAAATGAATTGTATATGATATTAAAGTATTGTAATGTTTGTAGATGTGGATGAGTGTTTGGTGCTACGACAGACGTGTGATGGCGTGGGCCAGTGTGTGAATATAGTGGGCTCATACCAGTGCAACTGCCCACAGGGATATAGACAAGTGAATGGAACTAGCTGCCAGGGTGAGACACACGTTTACACACATACTGTGCTCTAAATAGCATTCTATCAAACTGTGCACGATATTTATATTTTTTGTATGCTTACATTATATATAAATGACCTGTTATGTTTGGCACAATGTGCTGTATACACAGCGTACTACTGTGTCCCATGATGCAATGCGCTCCAGATTTTTTTCAGTTTCATTGTAGTTTTATTTATATTTTAATATTATCTGTTTTCATGTTACAATTTTTGTTACATTTTTAGTGAATGACCTGTTATGTTTAGTGCAGTGTGCTGTATACGCAGCATACTACTATGTCCCACAATGCAATGTGCTCAAGAGTTTTTTGTTTCATTGTAGTTTAATTAATATTATTTAATATTCTTTTGTTTACAATTTTAGATACATTTTAGGAATTCTGTTATGTGCTTTCATCATTTTACTATTTGTTTATTTTTATATACTGTATACTGTAGTTCAAATAATAATTTATTTTAGCTTATTGATGAGGTAACACTTCTAATTTTCGTTTAGTTAAAAAATGTTTTTTTTTTTACTTTTTTTGACTATTCTTATTTGATTTTAATAAACAGAATTTTTTCATGTTTCATAAACTATAACCTTAATGTGCTCAACATTACTTTCTGTTGCTGGTGTGAATGAATCGAAAGCAGTATTTTTGAAAGGCCGACCTCAGTGATTCATGTCATTATGAGAAAACTATCATTATGAGATAAAAAAAAACTCGATGAGCTTCGACTGTTCATGCCCTCAAAACTGAATTGTTTCTATGGCTTTGTTGGTGGTGCCATCAGACTATTTGGAAAAATATTGATTTATTAATTCATCTCTATATATTCTTGCGAAATGTTTTTCAAAAAAGAAAATGCAAAAAGGAAGTTTACATTGTCTGTAACAAAAGGAAATATAAAACAAACTATTGTTAGTAATCATTGAGGCTATTGAGGCTACTGCTAATTTGGTTCCTATTACGTCACCTCAGTCAAATCGGAGCTTTTGGAAATCGTAATTACACGTGCATTGAAGACATAGACATTTAAGTCAGTTGCAATTGTGAGTACTCTGTAATTTTCAAACGTCCTTTTTTCTTGTAGATGTTGATGAGTGTGAGGATGACACACAGCCGTGTGGCCCGAACGGAGAGTGTTGGAACACCGATGGCTCGTTCTTCTGTATGTGTGATGCTGGCTTCATGTCCACACGTGATCGGGCAGGCTGTGAAGGTACATGCACGCTCACAAGCCCGTCTCAAGTGCTGATCCCTTCCGCTGATGTTTGTCCTGATTCTTAGTGCTGCTGATGTTTACGCAAAATTAATCTGTTGCGTTGTTGAAAAGCCCGGTCTTCGGCAGGACAAGAGAGAAAGCAAGGGATTCTGTGTCTAATGGCTTTCGCATATGAGCCAATGTTATTTTTCCTCTGGTGGGACTTGTGTATGTGCTCCCAGAGCCCAGCGCGGTACCAGAATTGTTTTAAATGTCCCATCCAGCAGTAAAAAGAAAAAGAGGAAACATTTGAGCTGGATGTCTAGACAACGAGGAATATAATTTATTATATTGAAATGACCCACTCGAAACCAGTTGGACAACACCGTTCCAAACGTGTGTGTGTGTGTGTGTGCTTTTTCAGATGTAGATGAATGTCTAGATGGCAGCAGGTGTGTAAATGGTACCTGTTTAAACACGATGGGCTCGTATTTCTGTCAGTGTGAAGGAGGCTACCGTTTGGACCCGACCAATCAGACATGCCAGGGTAAAATTTTGAATAACAAATCGCTTGATTCCAATATTTCCCTCCTCCCGGGAGCTTTTTGCTGATTGTTTGATTAGCGTGGGTCCATGTGCTGATTTGTTGGTTGTGCTATCTGTCAGATATTGATGAGTGTGCTGAACTGGGGGCATCTATTTGTGGGGTGTGGGATTGTCAAAACACACCGGGCTCTTACCGATGTGAGGCGTCCTGCCCCCCTGGCCATTCCCGAGGCGATCGTGGCACCTGCATTGGTGAGTGCCCACGGGCACTGCTTATCGCCAGCTTTAACCATGATGTCGTCCCCTGATCGTGTTCCATAGCTCTGCCCAGTTCTGATTGTCTTGTTTGTTTTTGTGTGAACTTGTGTGAACCCCTTTAAACTTGCTAATTAACACAGCATGTTGCATTTCTGATCAGATGTCTACTCATCCTTTCACATTCATTTATTGACCGCATAACATTTGCCTATCATCTCATTCATATCTGACTGTTGAACTGTTATGTGTTATGTTCATCCATCCATCAATCGACACATTCAGCTGTCCTCCATCCATCTTACCACAGGATGCCAATCTGTACATTACACAGAGATCACTAAACTCTCACTTTCTCTCTCGCTCTAGACATGGATGAGTGTTCTCTGAATGAGAATACCTGTGGAAGTCATGGTGTTTGTCAGAATACAATGGGCTCCTTCAGCTGCCAGTGTGATCCGGGGTTCAAGGACTCTCAGGATGGTCAGGGCTGTGTGGGTAAGTTTTTTCAACAGTTTCTGAAGACTCTTTTCTTCCTACCATGTGAAAAGATTTTACTGTATTATTACACACCTAATTCACAAGTAAAACGTCACAACTGAACAGTTGTAAAACTTTTTAATAAGGTTTACATTCACATGATGTAATGTGTTAGGTATCACAATGAAAAAATACTTATTGCACCATTTATTAATCTTATTGTTCATTTTCAGTTCCTTTGCTTAACTGGTAGAGCGTGATGATAACAACCGAAAGTAAATGTAGTTTACATGCAGTGTAGTAAGTTTAGTTAAAGGGGTTATATGACTGGGCTTAAACGAATATTATGGTTTGTTTTAGATGTAATGCAATGTGTATACACGATTTAATGTTCAAAAACGCTGTATTTTCCACATACCGTGCACATCTCTGAAATGCACAGATTTTTTACAAAGCTCATCACTCTGAAAAGTGAAGTGTGCTATGATTGGCCAGTTAACCAGTGCGTAGTGATTGGTCGAATACTGCAAGCGTGTGATGGAAATGTAACGCCTCTTACCATATTTGGAACATCAGGTTCCAAAGCAATTGTACTGACAGGTACACCCACCTTACTTGCGTATACATTTGGGCGGTCTTAGTCAAATCATACCACGAACTGATGTAGATTTGTGGGGGTGTGGTTACACGAGGCGTTTCAGGCAGGTCTGCGTGAGCATTCGCTTTTTGATAAAATGCATATTTTGTTCCCACACATTAATTTTTGCAATTTTACGTGTCTAATACATGCATGGGCAACTTATAACACACCAAAGACACAGAAAACTGTCAAGGATGAGGTGTGGAGAGAACCCAAGCGCAGGCAGGCAGTGGTGAAGGGGTTAACAAGGATTTTGTTAAACAAACAAAAACACCCACGATGGGGAAAACTATAACAAAACACGAACTATGAACTTAGGAACAAAAAGGATGAATACAAAACAAAACACTTCCCACGAGGGGGCAAAAGACTAACAAAATAAACTCGACACAACGTCTTACAAAACAACGGATGGGTAAATTAGGCAGGGCACAAAACTCACAAATGACGGACGATGCAAGCAACAGGATCTTGGACAAGAACATGGGAGCACGACCACGGTACAAGAACACACACGTAAACGTAGTACACGCATACACAACGAATCCACGAACACAAGACAAAGAAACAAGAGGGTACATATAGGAAAGACAAACGAGGGATAACGACACGGGCAGGTGTAGAACATCAAACACTCAGGGAAACATAACGAGGAAACGAGATGGCGGGAACAGAGACCAGACACTGGAAAAACACATGAGAGGTAAAAACATAAACATCTCATGGCCTTCCCACATAAAACCCAAGGACTCTGCCCCGATCCCACCACACGACTAGAATTTCATAAACAAGACGGTGGGACCGTGACAGAAAACACGTATTCGCACCATATGACCCCTTTAAAAATGCATTAGTATGTATACAGTTTTTATTGTTATAAATGCATTAGTATTTATACAAATTTACATTGAACCAGATTCATAAAGGCTGTTAAAGTATTGTTCGCTCTTAAAAGTTATATTATAAATTGTCTACATTTCTTTGTTTAAAACATCTATTTTCTACTTGACTTGGGGGCAAGCAGTTAATAGACAATATTACAGTTAATAGTAAGCAGTTAATAGTTCATATTAGTTAATAAAACCAATGGCCTGGAGTGTTTGTAAAGCTCCTGATAAGCAGGTAAAACAGAGCTGGATTTTAAACAGCTCAGAATTTTCCGGGTTTTTTTTTGCCACTTCCTCGCAGACAACATAAAAACAATGGCAGCCACTTTTCTACAGCCATGATTGATGTGAGTGTTTAGTTTCATCCAGTCTGTAGGTGGACGGCACAAACCTCGGGTAATGTTTAAAACATTGAGACCGGGGTTAAACACATCAGTGGCCCTATACACACAGACACATTATTACACAGAGCACAGATCACACAGTCAGGTACCATAAATGTCATGAAGCCACATGGATTTTTGTGGCCTGGTGTCTATTTTATAAGATGAATTCTTATAAAATTTTGACTGTTGTGCAGCCTGTCAACAAATAGGAAGAGAAGGATGGAAATGAAAGAAAACTGATGAAGATTTACCATTATTATATGAGTGTGGTATTCTTTAATTATATGGTTATTATGCATTTGATGCTTTAATCTAAAAACACCTTTCAAGCTGTAGGTTTTATGGGTATGCACTTCATAGGGGTCAAACCCTTGGCGTTGCCAGTGCCACTTTTCACCAGTTAAGCTACAGTACACTACCAAACAGTGAGTCCCACATACACCTTCTTTCAGGCTCTGATCAGACGTCGTTTGTCTTGTTGGCTTATGTAACTAGCCACAAACAACCTCTATCGATTCTGATTTCCCACAGCAGAAATACACTGCATACACCCACCCACAGACACACAAATACACACGGACCCTGTATTTGTCCCACTTGTCCCTCTTTCTATTCCTGCCCTTATCCTCCATCTCCCTCCTCATTTCCTCTCTTCACCAATGCCTTCAACAGAACAGTGTGTGGACAGTCGAAAAAGAAGAGAGCAGACAGTAGTATAACTTGTTGCTTAATCACAAAATGACGTTTCCCACATGAACGTTGTGGTTTACACTTACAGTATGTTAGGCCATGACTCTGACTTTTATATAGAAATGTTCTGATACAGAATGTATTTAGCTATCCTTACCTTATGCAGTTGATAAGGACAAAAAAATACAGGTCCTAGATCAGACATATAACAAATCACAGACCTCAGTCTTCCTGCGCTGACTATAGCAGCATGTCATGTACTGTTTTTTTATGAGCCAAAAGAATAACATCTGAACCCTTCCAGACACCAGCCTCTTACCTCCTTGTGTACTTGAGAAAACAAAAGCATTAAAGTGTTATGGATAAGCCGTTCAGAATTCATTTCTGATACCGTTTGTTGTTGCCGAACAATAAATTGTTCCCCACTGTGTTGTCTGACTTTTTAACGAACTGAGCAAAAAGTGGGGTTTACTCTCCCACACACACGAGCTCATTTACACATTATGTGTAAACACAATTAAAAGACTAAATTCATGTTCGGTTTCATTTCAAAATGAAGATATTCATTTTAAGAAGCTGCAAATGTGTGTCTTTATATTAAATAATGTGTCAAACTCTTGAATCCCACTCTTAAAGGGTTAGTTCACGCAAAAATTCTTTCATCATTATTCACTCTCATGTCATTCCATTCTGCAGAACACAAAAGAAGATATTTTGAAGAACGTTGGACATTGATCAAAATATCTTCTTTTTTGTTCCACGGATGAAAGAGTCATATACAGGTTTTAAACCACATGAGGGTGAATAAATGATGAGATCATTTTAATTTTAGGTGAACTATCCCTTTAAGATGTGTTTTTCTGAAATGCACAAAAAGCCACTAGTATATATGAGCTCTTATGAGACTGTATCTGTATTATACATCGTTTCTTCTGGCACAGACGTCCTTTCTCAACTTTTATGATTCCCTAGTGGCGCAGCACCCACGCCGCTGCTGACTCCAGACAAGGGTTTAACACTTAGAGGCTTATTGACGGGCTGGCCCACCATCACTGAGAGGGTGTGTGTGTGTGTGTCTGGCTGGATGGCTCCATTAAAGCATTTGGAGTCCATTGCACACAAAGGCACAAACGTTGATTTATTGCATCTTTTGTATGTGGTGCGCTGAGATGATTGATAAAAGCGAAGAGAATGAGAGTCACAGATGTGTGAAGCATTAAGGGGGGGAAAGAGAGAGGGAATGGACTGGAAAGAAGGAGAGAGCCATGTTCCTGGAAGCAGACACTTGCATTATAGTGCTACTTTGGCCGTCATAAATTCAAACTGTCAAAGAGAGTCGGGAGAAGAATGGTGCCGTTTTATTTACTCGAGTCAACTGTGCACACAGTTTGTCATTGTTCGAGGAAACCACAATAAGCCAGTTTTTCGATAAGGAAAATTAAAGGTGCCGTAATTGATGCTAGTTGTCACTGAACTAACAACAGACTGCACTGAATATGACACGCCCTCATTCCAATCCCCGCCCACAGAGATGTTTCTAAACCAACGACACATCATCTCTTATCAAGAAAAGTCATAAAAAACCCAAACTAACCTTTAAGCGCATAAATAAAGTTTCATAACTGGTATGATAGCCGTAGCACACTCACAAATCTCCACTTCCTGCTGCCACGTCCATATATGGGCTGCTCCGTGAATGCAAAAAAATCAGCTGTGTTTAAAGTTTTTTTTTATAATTACAGCCTCTTACAACTGTTAGAACTTTGTTTAAATAAAAGAAAAGCAGTAGTTCAGATTGTGTCTGTGGTTCAATAATAAAAATGTCTTGTTTTTCCTTCAGATGTGAACGAGTGTGAACTTCTCAGTGATGTGTGCGGTGAGGCAACCTGTGAGAACCGAGAAGGATCTTTCCTGTGTTTGTGTCCAGATGAGACTCAAGAATTCAACACGATGACTGGCAAATGCCTCTCTACAACTCCAGGTAATGCTCTGTAAATGTAAACTGTATATACTATAAACAAACATTTTGTGGCCCAAACTTAACTTCCAGTAGACCTCCGCGAAGAATCAATAACCATTGAGTTTTAATTTAATTTAATACAATTAATGTACAATAACATATTATTATAAATGAATATAAATATTAACAAAATAAATTGTTATATTATAACCAAATACCGAGTTAACTTCGGGCCAGCGCGTGCCTCCGATGAAACCGTCTATTGCAGCCCAACCACACACTGACACTTACAGGAAATTGTTTAATGTCTGCAAACTCCATGTAATGGACAAATTCATCCCAGCAGCAGATGGCACAACCCAAACATACTACACAAATGACCAAAGATGACCATTGAACCCATCCTGTCACTAAACTCCTCAGCATCACCTAGTACTCAAATAGATACTGAAGGTTCTTCACGTTTTAATCTCGACCGTGGAGATCTTCTAGTGCAACAGGACATTAACTTTCTATCATCAGGGTCCAGCTCAGAGTTGAAAAGAGAGAGTCTGGGCGTGATGAATGGGGCTTGTAAAGGATCTGGCAGAAGAGAAATGAGATTCAGCATGAGGATTACAGAGGGACCAAAGCACCACAGGCCCCAAAGCACATAAGAGAAGCTCCTACGCTATGATATAAGACTGCTAATAGAGAGATAGCCTACTAGAAGTCCCATCTAAAGTTATCTTCTTTTGAAAGTCTTGTTAGCGGATTTGCTGATTGTAATGTAATTGCTATGTTGGAGGTATTTTAGCGTCACTGCTTTTATTTCTTTTCACAGTTAATTTTCTTGCAGTGTTTAACTGCACAATGATACATTTCTGTAATTCGAATACCACATGCAAATAAGTGCAACTGTAAAAAAAAGTTTGACTGTCCCTGAAGACAAGCAGACTAGAGACAAGCAGGCGACTTCAGACTCTGATATCAGCAGAGGGTTTAAGGGTTGGCACTGGCTCGATTGGACTCAATTTGTTCTTCTAATGCTCCAGTAGAAGAACATGGTGAAACGCTGAAATAGAGAACAGTGTCGATCAGATATGTGTGTGTTAGTGTGTGTGAGCGGCTACACACCAGCTGTGCCTGAAAGATCAAGTAACAGGAAGCGTTTCCTTTAGATCTTATCCAAGTGTTTTAGTTAAGGACCTTTGTTCAAATCCACCCACCTAATCCTTCTCCCCCATAAAACCACACTGTCTCCTGAGTTTAAATATTATTTTATTTGGTTTTTATGAGTTCCCCGGTGTCTGATACCAGAGCTGGTTTTCACATATACAAAAACTGTAGTAAAATATTAGGGGTGTAACAATACATAGATACGGATAACAATACCGTCAAAATAAAGGTACCTAATATAAATATTCTACATGTGGCATGGATGCATCACGTTAGAAATTTAATCCAGTGTTTCCCCTACCATTACCTTGGGGGGCGCCCCGCCCCTCCAACGGCACCCCCCGCCCCCCTTGAAGGTCAAGTTCATTTTATTTTCTATATAGCGTCAGATCACTAGAGAAGTCATTTAAGGTAACCTTTCCTATAGAACATGTCTATACCGTGTTATTTTATTAAACAAACTAAATAGCATTGTTATTTATCTTATTTATAAGGCGGCATGTCATTTCTGTTTTTATATGGTCGCGCGTTTACAATTCTCCTCTGCTCCGTATCGAGTTCCGCCTCGGTGCGCGCACATACACAGGTAAGCACACTTCCACCAGCGGACAGAGAGCGCGTGACAGAAAATATGTCGCATCAACCACCTGAAATCGGATAAAAATATGTGCGTTTTTAAATGCTCCCAGGGGGGTGAAAATGGCAACACTCGCTCTCCTGCTCCCAGTCTAAGTACAGAAAAGACACAAGCCCTGCCCCTGGTAAGCATTAACAGTCCAGTCACCACCGGACGACAAGTCTTTCGCCCAGCTTGGCTTTGTTCCATCCGGACCGCCATACATAATGAACCATCCAAAACATCGGACTATTCCTGTAGTTTAAATTGAGCAGCACGTCTACATAACTGAGCTGTACACATCACGCGCACTCAGAGACATTTATGTTGATTATATTTTGCCGCTATATCTTCTATTACCTTTATTTAGCGCCAAACGTGCTTCATTTTAACCCTTTCTGCTCCGTGAGCGCTGCTTCTCCTGCCAAAGATGCGTCGCATATAAAGACCTGCAGACACCAAGAGCAGGTAAATAAATGGACACTTTTACTGTAACGCTTAAGTAAACGAAAGTGCAGCAGTAGCTTAATAAAGTATTTTTAGCTGTCAGCCAGTTTACTGTGTCCTATATAGGTTTGTGACAGATTATACACCATAACGACTTGTACTACATTTAGCATTAATGATTTTAATAATATTAATAGCATTAATAATCAGCATGTTAAGAGCATTTCATAATGAATCATGTTTTAGTATAAATGTTATGGAAAGGTTACTTGTTAGTAACTTTGTAAGTACTTCTGCTCATGATAAATTCATTTCAGTTGCTACATTTTGTTGTCAGTAGTTTTTTTTAATTAAAATAGACCACTAGGACTTCGCTTTAGCACCAGAGCCTACAACACATTTTCTCATGCCTTCTATGTTTCATACATTCCGTGGAAATCAGAATATAAAATAAATGGCTTGATGAAACATTAGATGTTAACTTTTTATATACATATTCAACTGGGCTCAATTGATTAAATGTATATATTTTTTAAGTATGTCCGGACCTCCGACGCAAAGAAAACCTTGAGACCGCACCAGCCCAACCCCCCCACCAAAGCCGTAAACATATAGGGGGAAACACTGTAATCGATGCCACACGTAGAATATCAATATTAGGTACCTTTATTTTGACACTCTCCACATCCACATTCCTCACATAACGTGTATTTTTTTGTAAATGTTCCACTTGGGACAAAGAATGTGCAATTTTCAAACAGCTTAATCAAACGGTCATTTTATATGTTTTGGTTGCATTTGTGAGTTAATAGACATTTTACTGTGTAAACTATGCAAGTAATATAAAAATATCGATAAATTAATCGAATTGTAATCGCATCACAAAAATTTCCGAGATATCTGCAAATATCGGTAAATCTATAATGCGCTTTTAACGCGATGAACTGTCCGTTTTACACCTCTATAAAATACCATAAAACTAGAAGCACAATAGTTTGGAATATGAATTACATAAAAAGTAAAAGTCATAAAAAGAGAACTCAGCCAAAACTGCTCTCTAATGTCGTGTGCTATTTGTGTTCCTGACCTTAATTTTTAGCTATCCGCTATTGCACTGAAGTGGTAAATTTATTCATTGATGTTTTCTCGCACTTCTCTTTTGCTGTTTCTATTGCTATGCTGGCAATGTTGAACTTGATTGAACATTTTCTGATGTTCTGGTCTGAGTTAAATGTCTTTGTCCTCTTGAACCTGCAGCACCATCGGTGGAGAGGAAGGAGTGCTACTACAACCTGAACGATGAGAACCTGTGCGATAATGTGCTGGCCAGCAGTATGACTAAAGAGGAATGCTGCTGTACACTGGGGGCCGGATGGGGGGACAACTGCGAGGTCCATCCCTGCCCCGTACCAGGAACAGGTACCGAATGACACGTACATACACTATACAAATGTACATGCAGACTCCTATAATAAATACTAACTCTCTGCCATACAGATCAGTTCTCTCAGATGTGTCCTGCGGGCCAGGGTTACGTTCCTACTGGAGAATCTGTGATTCCAGGAGCTAGCGTAGCAGACAGCTTTAGAGGTAACTGTGCGTCTCTGCACTTTTGATTCTGGGATATTATGTTTTATGCACCTTTTTGACTTTGTAATATGTGACCACCAGACTTCTGTAAGCATCTGACTTACATATGCTCAAACACACACATGTTCAGAAGCCTGCTTCCAAATGTAGGGAAACCTCAGTCATAGGGCCGGTCTAATGTACTGATTTAATTTATGAATGCAGCGAGCGTGTGGTTTCTCCTGGGCTGGCGGAACTGTGGGTGAATGTGATGTGGTCGGAGTGTGTGCACGTGGGTTGGTGTTTGTATGAATGTCTTATGGATGGAAAGCACATTTTCTCCCTGCCTTCGGTCAAATGACATTCTTGTACGGATCCCTAAAACACTAACTAGAGCTAAATCTTTATAGTACCAAGTCCACATGTAACCAAATGCATGCTGATATAGAGTCGTGGTCCAGAAATAGTCTAAATTTATTTGCCAGCAGCTGAATTGAGATAACATACAAGTTTTGTAAATAAAACTATGTATCCTAGCTACATTTTCCACTTATGTAAATTTCATAAGTTTCAAATCTGTATCAATTTCTTTGTTCTGATGAACACAGAGAAAGATATTTGTACAAATGCTTGTAAACCAGTGGTCAAAGGTGCCCCAGAACTGTTTGCTTTCCTATATTCTTCAAAATATCTTCTTTTGTGTTCAACAGAACAAAGACATTTACTATGGTAGTCAATGGTGGCCAAGAACTGTTTGGTTACAAGCATTCTTCAAAAATATCTTTCTCTGTGTTGATCAGAACAAAGAAATGTATACAGATTTGGAACAACTTGAGAGTGAGTAAATTAAGATAGAATTTTTGGATGAACTGTTCCTTTAACCTGAGGTTTGAAAAAACCTAAACCCAGTGTTGCGTGTGAGAATCTTCATTTCAACCTAAAACATTTTTTATGTTGCTATTCCTGCATTAAACCCTATTTGTGTTTACATTTGATGATTGCTCATTTGGACCAGGATTAAACAAAACTAACAAAAATGAGTAAAACGGACATATTGACTTGTGTAGATTCACGTTAATTTACGAAAAAATGAAAATGTGCTGTGTGTTTTGCAGACGCAGATGAATGTGTGGTTTTTGGAGAGGAGATTTGCAAAGACGGCTTTTGTCTCAACACCCCTGGTGGATATGAATGTTACTGCAAGTCCGGCCTTTACTACGATGAGAACAAGCTGCAATGTGTCGGTTAGGTCCAAATCTTAATCTGTATGCAGTCACTGAACAGTATGAAATTCTGTGTCTCAAATATCCTGCATGTCTCACATACGCTGTTGTCTTTACATTTTATTTTACACAAAAGTAGATTTTTAAAAATCGACGTGCACCTGTTCTCATACCATCACAGTTCAAGGTTGTATGGTTTGGATATTTTTATGAAACTGATACATGAGCATGTTTTATTTTAGTGTCTTATTTGACAAGTGTTCTTTGAAAGCAAATCATCACAGAAGGGTTTGTTATTTATATCATCCTGTTTGAGCCATTCATTGCTTGTGATGTTTGGCTCAAGCTTGTCACTGGGGTTCTTTTGTTGGTTTGGAATGACAGAAGCCTGTTTGTGTGTGGGTGGGTGTTTGGCTGGGTGTGTGAGGTGATGTGCTAAATGGATCGTGTGTATGAAGGTTTGGCATGGTTTTTCTCACGGTAGTGCCGGCACATATAAGTCAGGTTTAAATTGGTGTTTTAAACCTGAAGCTTGTGGCCTGTAGCAGCAGTGTGTTTGCAGGTTATGTGTGTGTATGTGAGCGGGGTCAAAGGGCAACATGCATCTGGTCAGGTCCTTACAGTAGTTACGATCCAGACCTCAGCTGTATGGCACACCGCAGGCTTTCTGCCTGCCTAAACACACACACTTTCACACAAACCACAGGCCCACGGACTCACCCGGCTGTACTGCGTTAATGCTGCCACACCCCTGGCCGCCTCACACATAAACTCTCAACATAGCCACAGTCATTTCCCTTCCAACAACCCACGCGGACACACAAACATTCAAACGAACAGTCTCACTCACTTTGCAGATTCAATCGAACAGTCTCACTCACTTTGCAGATTCAATCGTGCATTTTTACACACACGCGCACACACACACACACACATGTCTGGTTTACTATCTCCGTGGGGACAGTCCATAGGCGTAATGTTTTTTATGCTGTACAAACTGTATATTTTATCCCCTACCGCTAAACCTAAAGATCATAGAAAACTTTTTGCATTTTTAGATTTTTAAAAAATATTGTTCTGTACAATTTATAAGCTTTTTTGCCCATGGGGACCTCAATTTTGGTCCCCACGGTGACTCGAGTCCCCATGTGTTGGTGTGCATTCAGGTTTAGGTCCCCGCTGGGATATAAAAACATGTCCACAAACACACACTCTGGTTATGTCTGTCCCACTGTACTATGCATAATTGCTTCTGTCTGTGTGTTTTTAATATACAGTATGTTCACCAGTTTACTAAACACACTGACCCTGTGTCTGTATTCTCGTCTCTCTCTCTCTGGGCAGACATTGATGAATGTGAAGATGAGTCTAAATGTATAGACGGTCAATGTATGAACTCATATGGCTCATATCAGTGTTTCTGCACTCCTCCACTTGTTCTTGGACCTGACAACAATCACTGCATTTCACAACCAGTGGCAGGTATGAGACTTACAGAAACAACGCACACCCTAAACACTACACCCTAAAACCTGCTGTATACCTTAAGCACTACACCCTAATACCCATACTCTAGAGCAGGAGTCTTCAACTAAAATTGCTTGAGGTCCAGTAAACAAACCCTCCTTGCCAGTCGAGGTCCGGACAATTAAATACCTAATATCATGAATTGATGGTTTTTGGCAGACCAAAGAAATAAACATGTCTTTTCATATCTATACAACGGCATAACAATGTCTGACAACAATATAATGAATGAAAATGTGCAAAATGCCATAATCTCTAAACCTGCACTGAACATACATTCATTTCAACATTATCAACTTTAAAAGAAAACTAAAGTGTTGTTTTCTGCTGAACTGAGATGAACAAATAGCATCATCAAGTTGCAACTGTTCATCATCTGATAACATTTCAGCTCTTCTTGTGGCTGTTGCAGCTGAAAGGGGGTTTGTTTAATATTTTCTTTTAGTTCATGTCTTTATTTTCCTCCTACAAGTGTTTCACACGCAGGCTCCATTCACTCTTTTACTATTTTCCCATCAGTAAAGGGCTTGTTATGTTTTCCTAAGATCCACTGTATTCTTAGCCGAACATTCGCTCGTTGTTGGGCGGTAAGTGAGTGAGGGAGGACCCGTGTAGATCGCTACTACTGGGCTTTGAGCTCATATATTTTCCGTGTCCTTACCTCGGACTGCTGCTTGTAAGTTTCTTCAAAGTGTCTCTGTCTAATTTCATAATGCCGTTTTAAGGTTTCCACTTTTGACAACCGCGACAGGCTCCGAGCAAATGAGACAAACCGGTCTCGTGCATCTTGATGCAGGAAGAATAAATGCAAATCTCTCGACCCATTCATCTCGGAAAACATGGTTTTCAGCGTCAACTGTTCTAACTTTTGAAAAGGACATTGTTTTTCAGTCACTGACAGTTACATCTGTCTACGCGCTGTGCAGCGAGTCTGTCTCGGCTCTCTTCTCTCGTCGAGACGTCACCTGCGTGAAGTTGGCCCCCCACCCAACGCAAAACATTTGCAAAATAGGCTCAATCGTTTGTGCTCCGTTTGTGCTGGTTTGTGCCGTAAAAATTTTCGTTTGTGCTGCTTCAGTTTTTTAGATAATAGAAGAATAATTATAGGTCATTCGGAGGTCACTTATCCCCCCGACATGCTCCAAAATCACCGCAAATAGTCTCGCTTGTTTCTGCTCCGTTTGTGCTGGTTTGTGCCGCGAAAAGTTTCGTTTGTTGAGCGGACCTTGATGTGCCTGGTATAAATTTGATTGCATTATAAAATAATGTTAGGCGTTCATTTATTTATTATGTCAAAAGGCTTTGAGGTCCAGACGGACGCATCTCGCGCTCCGCATCCGGACCGGAGTCCGCTAGTTAGTGACCCCTGCTTTAGGGAATCCCAGGCTGTCTTCCTCTCGTACTATTTTGTTAAATGAGTGAATGGAAGTAAAAATCTAATGTATTTAAAAAGGCTACTTTACATGTATATTAAATTAAATCCTTTCGATTGTCAGTAAGAAAGCTATATATGTCCGATTTTCCTGACATGCGCTCACACACATCATACAACAGTTTTAAATAAAGTTTAAGTTTTTATAACTTCAGGAAGTCAGGAAGTTTTTACCAGTCATTCGCATAATTTTATTACTTTGTTTAATTGTTTGTTAATTATATTGACACAGTTTAAATCCATTTACCCGGATTTTTTCCTCAGATTAAATTCGATTTGCCCTAACAACTACACCGACTGTCACTAAAATTAACAAATTAACGTGAAATCTAAACTCAGTTCTACTAAGTAATTCGAACTTTAACTTAAAGCTGTAAACGAAAGTATAACTATTGTCAGTGACGATGCAGTAGTTTTAGTCAGCCGCTGTCAGTCAGGAACAGATAAAGGCACGAGACTGTTACCTCAGATTTGGCACCTCAGGTTGCTGTGGTAAGAGAGTTTGTTTGGCTCGTGACCAATAATACATAAATCTGTGAAGAGAATCTTAACTCTCTGCGCAATTAACTATATGGGCAACGAAAACGGTTATCAACATCAACTAGTTGGACCTTTAAACTGTCCGGTTTTATGTATTATGGATAACGTTAAATCATTAATTCCCTCTTTCTTGCTAACGTCCTGCCGCATTTACTCACATTCGTAGAGGGCACTCTCACATCATTTAAAATAGCCATGGAAGCTGGTATGGCGTTAAAAATCAAACGAGTACCCTAAAGTGTCAATTAATTTGGCTATTTCAGAGTGATCTTGAATGTAAGACTTTCAGTTTTCAGTCAGAAAGCTAAATTTGTACAAATTCCCTGACGTGCGCCCACACATAAGTCACACTATAAAGGCTATTTAATTAACTTCAAGAAGTCACAGAGTTTACTACTCACAGTTTGGTATTTTTATTATTTATTAATAATATTTGCACAAGATATTTGTCTTAAACCAACTTAACTTAATCTTTTCTCCACAGACGAAACTCGAAACTCGATTTGCTCTTAACAACACGAATGTGACCAAAACGAATGATGTAATGTAAATTAATAAATATTTTCTACATTAACTCTTCGAACTCGCAACCCAAAACTGTAAACGAAAGTATAATTTAATTATCACAATTTTTAAACCGTTGTCAGTCAGACGGAGCAATACTCAGTCAGCCGCTGTCAGTTACAGACGAAACAAGACACCTCAGGCTCGTGTGACGTGTGGTTAGAGAGTTTGGCCCTATGGTGACGCGTTCAACGGTCATCAGCATCGTAAATCCTCCAAAGTTTTTTATATATATATATATTTTAATAATGTATGTACATTTATAAAACTATACTTTGTATTACATTACCTTTGCATCAAGTTCCCCAAAAAATGTTTACCTTTGGGGAGAATTAACCTATTTCATACTTGAATATAGTGGAATATTTTTACATCTCTGTGTCTCCTAGGGTTCCTAAATCAATCTCAGTTTTACAGTGGTGTTATATTTTATTCATGTTAGTACATTTATGTTTTTAATACAGTATATGTGGACTAAAAGTGCTGGACTAAACATATGAATGATATTTTTAATTTTATTACTTTTATACATTTTAGAAATATATTTTTATTTTATTTTTGTTTGGTATACCTTTTAGTCATATTATATGATTTTACAATAAATCATTTTGAATCCCACAATGCAGGATTGGTGCATGGAATTTGACTGTGATCTATGTCCAAAGGGAGCATGAAACTTCAGGATATTCAAATGGCCTCATCTTCCTTCTGTCTTGACATTTCTGCACAGTATGTATCATTAAATTCGTTATTGCATGTTGTTGCTCTAATAATTTTTTTTGTTCACATTTTTCTTCAAAATGCCACATATCTGAAACAACTTCATTTTTTCTGCTGCACACACTGCAGGGATAGAATAATGTTTAGTAATCAGTAATTATGCATTCCTAGCTCCTGTAATAAATAAATATAACACCACTTGAACTGAGCATGACAGTTAGCAGACAGTGATAGTGGTGATGTTCCTTAACGGAATTCTATTCCCAAAGCTATTTCAATCTATGACTAGAATATTGTAAATGAAAAAAAAAATGTCAGTAGGTAGATGCATAAGTAATGGTTTTCTATTTTGTCTTGTATCTTGTGATTTTACTAGATTGCCTGCATAAGAGCAACAAAGTGGGTGCTTCTCAATTTGTGCATCCTTGTTTCCTTTCCTTGTGTCTTTGCTCCACCTCTACATGATGCGAGGGAAGGACTCAAGTAAAAGATTCCAGGACTGAGGATTTGAAGCAAGTGAAATGGGACATCCTCACTTTCTGAAGTGTCATTTCAAAGCGTTTACTTTATTTAGGAGGATTTTGCACTTTAAAAAAATCAAGTGTGGCACATCTTGACTTTGCAACATTTGCAATTCTACCTTGTAAAAGCATTCTAACCTCTCAAATAGTTTGAACGTAACCTGTGCACAGCCCTCTTCAGGTCACCCCACAGATTTTCAATGGTATTTAGATCTGGACTCTGGCTGGGCCATTCTATAACCTTGATCTTGTTTTGGCAAAGCCATTCCTTTGTTGATTTGGAGGTGTGCTTTGGCTCATTGTCATTCTGAAATGTGAAATTCTTCTTAATCTTAAGTGTTTTGTTTTGACAGAAGCCTTAAGGTTTTGAGCCAAAATTGACTGGTCTTATAACTTTATAATTGTGTTTTTTATAATTGTTCACCTAACATCCAAAATAGCTGCGTAACTGTATTTCAATTTTCCTATACAGTGACAATACAGTTCTATTCTATTCTATTTGGAGCTATTCATTAGCCTACTGATTAAAGCTCCAGTTCCAGCTGATTAAAAGCAGCCCCAAAGCATGATGCTGCCACCTCCATGCTTTGCTGTGGGGTTGGTGTTCTTTTGGGGATGTGATATGATGTGCTGTGTTTTTTTGCACCACACGTGTCTTGGTATTATGGCCAAAAACTTTGACTTTATTTTCATAACATTTTTCCACATGGTTTTGGGAGATTTAATGTATATTTTTGCTAACTTTAGCCAGGCTTGGATGTTTGTTTTGGTTATAAGAGGTTGCCATCCCAAATAGCCCAGAAGAATTGGGGAGATTGTTGTCATATGTAAAGAACAAAATTCGCCAGAAAATCTTGCAGTTCTTTTAATGTTGGTGCAGGCCCCTTACCAGTTTTCTCTTGGTCTTTTAATCAATTTTAGGGGGATGCCTGGTCTTAGTAATGTCACTGTTGCGCCATATTTTCTCCACTTGTTGATTATTGTCTTTTCAATGTTCCGTGGTATATTAAATGTTTTGGAAACCCTCTCCTGATATATTTTTCAACAGTTGGGTCCCGTTTCTGCTGAATAAGCTTACATCTATTCTAATTGGATGTTACAAAGCTGATTTCAGAAAAAATCCTTGGGGAATATTTTTTATTTTCCCCCTAAATGATTCTAATTGTTATTCACTTTATTATACAGGTTGCAATTTCACAATAAAGGTGGAACAGGTTCCGACATGATTCATCATGGTTTCATTTTTTACATGACAAAAACTTGCAATTTTAACACTGTATGTAGACTTTTCCTCTGTCAAAAATACATTAGCGCCATTGTTTTGTCTCAAAATGTAAAATATTATGTCCCAAACGTAATGGTTTTTAAGGCATGTTTGTAAAAACGACTTGAATCTCTTTATTTAACTAAAGTCCAGTCCTGTCTAAATCTTATCCCTATCTGACAAACCATCATAAAGTGACAGTTTTAAGTTGACAACTTCAAGCTTGTTTAGCTCGCTTCGTGGCACAGACCTCTAATCAGCCAGAATCCTTTTTACAAGGCTGTACTCAAAGGATTCTGGCAGACTAGAGGCCTGTGGCATGAAGCGAGCTGAACAAGCTCAAAGTTGTCTAGCCAGTCTACTCGGCAAACTGCCACACTTTAGATGCCTTACATCTATCTCTTTGGTTTTCTTGCAAAGCAGCTCGGAATGGCTTTCCTGAGTCAAAGCACCTATTTGATTTGTTCAGCAGACATTCGCACGTTCCTTTCTCCTCCATTGTGGACGAGTCACTAATCCAGTGGTTTTGGATTTGCAGAGGATTTCAGCCATGTTTGGTTTGTTATTTATTTTGAATACCGAATTGCATTAATCATGTGTGCGTGTGTGTATACATATGAATAATTTTGGTCTTGTTTCTTGGTTCAGATATTAATTTTAAAAATTCCTCTCATATCTTATTTTTGAGTGCACTTTTGAGATGAGCTTTAACTTGGCCAAGACATAAGTTGTTTATGTAGGTGTTATCAACTACTGTGCAAGCCACAGGCTAATTTGCATGCCCTTCTGTACATTTCTTTATTTCTGTACCTTCATGACGTTATGCACTCATGATATCCTGAGCTCTGCTTTATCTATTTGGGTGATTCTCACGAAACCACTGAAACATCATGGCAGTAAAGATTTGAATTGTAAAATTCAGTAACACAAAAAATTATCGTAATAAATATAATTGTGTGCTGTACCTTGTATTAAACATAATTTTGACATAGGAATGAATTATTTATGTATTTTATGGCTTTTTCTGTGGAAATTCTCATAACTGTAGCGTATCCTGATTTGTCTGAGTGCATTCTATGTTGTAATTTAAACAGAGTAAAATTAAAATGTTGTGAAAAACAATTGGATGTAAGATTGTTGATGCAAGTGTTTTTAAGAAAATCATGTTTGACATCTTGAGAATCGCCCATTTACCATTGCTCTTTTAGGTACCTTGTACTGAACTGTTTTTTTTATATTCCCTTCAAAAGGTCATCAATTGCAATGCTATTTGTTATTATATTTGTTAAAAATGTGATAATTTATAACGCATTCTCCAAAGTTTCTTTTCTGTAAGATCTTTTGGCTCAACTTTCTGTTTTTTTCCCCAAATTAAATTTGCAGTCTTTGTTGTCACTTTTCAAAAAAATAAATGAAATACCATTTTGATTGCTGTCTGATTGTTAATTAGCGTTGTTGACATATTAGGAGTGCTGAAGTGTTTAGCATCTCAAATTTTATTATGGCTTTAAGAGTGGCTTAAAAATGCAATTATGTGCCATACAACCAAATTATGAAATATAGAAACTATAGAAGTTTGTAAATGTAATTTGCTATTTTGTTTCCACTATATTTGATATAAATAAAATATCTCTAGCTGTTAAGGAAGAGGGCTTTTTTCTGGTCATGTGTAATGAATTGTAATGAATGATGAATTAAAGCAATTCTGAAAGTTAAATGGAGCTTAAAATGCATTTTAAGAAGAAAAGCATGTGCAAAGTTTATTTACTAGTGTTTCCCAATCCTGCTCAATGGGCCTGTTCCATGAAGCTGGTTTAGGTGGCTAGCCAGGTAAGTTTAAGATTTGCCTAGTTTGCGTCAACTCTGCTTCATGAAAGTAACTCGGCTTTAATCTGTGTTCATTGTCATGGTCACTTGTGCTGCACGACTAACCTGCTCCAGAACAGGTTTTGATCTAGATAGACACCTCACAGCAAAACTGAATAATCAGATGTGCAAATGTACATATTAGTGAAACAACTAATTCACAGTATGTGTTGCAATAGTAATTTCCTTCTAATCTTATGAAATAAACTTAAATGTAAGACCAAATACTATAAAACTTTGTTTTAGAGATACAAAATTTACTGTCTTTCTCTGATAATTGCATGAAATGTAATAATTAAATAAGACACATAAAAAGATACACTGCTATTTTAACCCTTTACGTTCATTTTTTCTAAAAAGGGAGTTTGAGGGTATCTTAATATTGTAGTATACAATAAAGTACACATGTAAAGTACACTTTTGCATTGGTTTGTTTATGTCAACTCAAAACTACTGTAACCCTGCGTTTGTTCAGCTACACTTCATGGTGCAGGCTCGGGATAGCCACCATGTACTTAATTCATATCATTTTAGTTGGTTAAGTGATTTAGATAATTTTATATATTAACATGAATAATGTATGTCTGTTCATGGATTAAACTTTATGGCCCGGTTTCACAGACAAGGCTTAAGACTAGTCCCAGACTAAAATGAATGTGTGACCTGTCTTAACTGAATATAACTTGCCCAGAAATATCTTAAAATATATCAGTGCCATTGTTTTTTCTCAAGATGCACACCAATAATGTATTCTTCTAAGGTATTTTCATAAAAGCGACATAAATACCTTAATTCAAATAAGGCATAGTCCAGGCTTAAGATAAGCCGTGTCTGTGAAACCGGGCCTGAGAGTAAAACCTCAAATGTTTTCCCACGAAAAGTTACTAATAACAGTCAAAGTCCAATGGGTGGAAAAGGCATTTATTGGACAAAACTATTTTAAACAACTGTCAAACATAATGTCATGCCATCAGTGAACAAAACGGCCAAAATAATAAAGAGATTAAAATGAATCAGGTAAGCAATAACTAACAGATGAAAACAAATGAAATACATTTGAAATAGTATACCTCCCTTTTAAAACAAAATAATGCATACAAGTAATGACCTTTTAAGCTTGAATTTAAGCGTTTTTAAATTTGTTTACAGTGTTTGCATGAAAGAAGATCGTGCCAACATGATTTACTTAAAATTCACACAAAAGGAAAAGCAACCGCAAGAAACGCAAAAGC